>NW_007450637.1:0-378 GCF_000475195.1 Diaphorina citri | reverse complement strand
TTCCAATCAGATTGCAGTGATATAGGGCTTAAATAGCGCGGATGGCCCTCCTTATACCAATACTTACCCAGTGTAACCGCATGGTCACTCAGAGGTTCTTTGAGACCATCTTCCTTCAAGGTTGACCTTCCGTGGTTGAAATTCGGTGTACTCTTTGAAATCTTTGATTCCTAGAGTGCAGAATCTCCTTGATAAACCACACCACTGTGGTCAATGATGAATGGCTGATAAGTGATAACGCTTGTACTTTCCTTTCCAGTCTGACTCACCTATCAGTTCTACCGAGGATTTCACTTCGGTTCTTCTCCTTCGATTTAGAAACCCGTTCTGCGGGTCGATATTTTCATCGATTACAATGAGTACTAGAATCATTACCAT
>NW_007450636.1:0-378 GCF_000475195.1 Diaphorina citri | reverse complement strand
TACATCAAGTGACTGCTGTTGTTCGTTTGGGTTTCATGGAAAATGTCACCTGCTTGTAACGCGTTAGTTGTGTATAATATATGGGGAGCTCCGAGTTGCGTCTTGAAGGTCAAATCCGACTCTCGTCTCTCCGATTTGCGTCCTGGATCTGAAATTTATCATCCTAGTAGCGTAATCGAGTACCTGAACTAGAAATATGTACTTTGTATTCCCAGTCATTCCAAGACAAGTTATTGTGTGAAAGGACATTCACAAACCAGCAACTTTCTGGGCGTTAGTGCGTTAGGTCAGGTAGCACCCAAAATTAACTAAATTATTTTGGTTTCCCGGACGCAACTGGTGTTCCTCCTAATTTACAATGTCCTCTGGTAGTCGTAA
>NW_007450635.1:0-378 GCF_000475195.1 Diaphorina citri | reverse complement strand
ATAAGAGAAAAGTTTGCATAATTCCCTTCATAGCACATTGCATAACTAATAGAGTTTCACGGCGACCATACAAAATTTATTCCCGGTTTTCCTAATACATAATTATCAGTTAGGTTTTATATTATTGTTAAAATTTGGTGTGATTATAATGAAGTAGTATGATGATGATAATAATAATAATCCACGCCAATTCATTTCCTTATTCCAGAATTCCAACCACTCACCGAATCTCATCGCACTATGTCACCGAAAAGTCCCCTCCTCACCAGGGAACAGAGCAGTAGTACAAGCCTCGACCGAAACTACTAGACCCTTCCTGTCCTCCTTCGCCCAAGCTGGCTCACCAGTTTTGGTTCTCGTACCCCCCACCAGGGGCCA
>NW_007450634.1:0-378 GCF_000475195.1 Diaphorina citri | reverse complement strand
CATCCGTCAAAAAACGAAGGTCGAAAAATTTGTCGATCACAATACTTTCCTCGTCATTTTATAAAATAAGGAAAGTAAGACCTAGGCAAATAACATCATCATCATCATATCTAGGTACTTCGCCTTTTCCCATGTTTTTAGTCGGTCCACCTAACTACACCATTGGTGTTTTTTCGTCAGGATGAACCAACTTGGTTTTGGCGAGTTTATTTTTACGGAGTGCGGCTGCGGATGCCCTTCCGCTACTCCAACCATGCACGTCAAGACAATAATATGAAAAGCAACCCAATATAATTCTGGTTGAAAAAATCTGGTGTGAACATCACACGACTTTCCTTATCCTATTGAATGATGCTTATTTTTATGTTCTATAGTAAC
>NW_007450633.1:0-378 GCF_000475195.1 Diaphorina citri | reverse complement strand
AAAAAAAAATCTACAGCCATAGATTGCAAACCATGGGTATATCATAAGCAGTCTTTAACTTCAACTCCATGTTAGTTAGTTAAAGTTTGGGTCTTTTCCAAAGTTTTTCAAATCTCTCCATTTGTGCCGGGGTCCATGTTCATTTCAACAATGAGTTTTTAGACCAGAACATATAATATATCCCTCAGCAAACTCAATGCTGGTCAACAATCAAAGGTGTTAGCAAGTAGACAGTCAGGTCAGGTCCGTAACAATTCTTCTGTGTTCTCCCTAGGTAATTCTAGAAGTTTGTTTACAATTTACAGACCTTTGAACACTGAAGAATAACTCCATTCTTGATTGTTTTATTACTAGGTAATCATAAGTAGGATAGGTAAG
>NW_007450632.1:0-378 GCF_000475195.1 Diaphorina citri | reverse complement strand
ATTATGTTCAGGGTGTATCATAAGTTTATATATACAGGGTGTAACTGGTTTTTAGTGAGGGAGGGAGTCAGTAGTCAGTGTCTCTATAGTCCCTGCTGGATTGCCTTGTTTGAGATATCTAACGTGTGTCTGTGTTGGTACGAGATCAGTTCTGTTAAATAAAATACACTAAAAACTATAGATACTGGTGTCACGATCTGGCGGATTATTTCGGTATTGTTTGAATCTTAGTTGCTCCTCCAGCAAGTGCTGCACCTAGCGGTGATAATGTTAGGCTGCAATGAAAACATTTGGTCTACGTGACTTTTTGGATTTTTATATTTTGATTGTGTCATGGAAAACTCTGAAGAAGAGTCGTCTGGAATTTTATGTGTTTAG
>NW_007450631.1:0-378 GCF_000475195.1 Diaphorina citri | reverse complement strand
GGGCTCTCCGTCGTTATTTCGCCTCCACAGTGTTGTCATACGGGTGCCGCAGTTCGTGCAACACAGGCCGAGCCTTCGAGTGGCAGTCTGGAAATGGCAACACCGGAAAAGATAAATTTAGAATTTTTGTTATTTGGCAACACAGGAAAAAAAGTTACATTAACTGAAAATTCTAAATTTTAGATTTTTTTTTTTTATCTGGTAACACCAGCGTCAATTTCGTAAATAATGCAATACAATCTGCCAACCTACAGTTAGCTTGAAGGTAGGACGCCTGCCATGTAAGACCTAGATCGTAGGTTCGATTCCGAGGGTCGATCTTTGTTCAAAACAGAAACTGGTTTAAGGTTCGTTCTCAGAACGGCTGGCTTTCCGTCC
>NW_007450630.1:0-378 GCF_000475195.1 Diaphorina citri | reverse complement strand
TACATACTTGTATATACATAGACGTAAAGGTTGAGAATCTTTCAGAGCTCTCTTTCTTAGCTGAGAAGCATAGCTAAAATATGTCTAAGCAAAAGTGGATGAGGTGGAGAGATAAGGTTGAGGAAGACTGGAGAGAGAAGGGATGGCAGGAGGGTAACGCCAACCCCGAATAAGATTGGGAAAAGGTACAATAAAAGAAAAAGAAGACGATTTGTGAAGTTTGGTACACTCGGTGATGAATCTGGACTACGCTGTTTGATACTGGTTGTCGCTGGTTACAGCACTGGTCGCTTCTATCTCAAGTTGTCTCCCGGGGAAATTGGTAAAGTTTCCAAGTTTGTTTTATTCCACGCCCCCCCCCCTCGCGCTGCTGAGAAA
>NW_007450629.1:0-378 GCF_000475195.1 Diaphorina citri | reverse complement strand
ACATACTCACAGTTTGATCTGGTAGACCTCGATGTATGTGAGTGATTTCTGAAACCACATTCTAAAATAGCCATTCGAAACGCTCTTAACATAGAATAGGGAATATTTACTTACTGCCGTGGCATCTCAGACCGAATTCGGTCCATTGCCTCGACAAGCTTCCTCCTCCAAATGGTCCTGTCTTCCCAATCCGCCTCCCGTAGACCCGTGCTTTGCATAACCTCCTTGACTGAGTCGATCCATCTGATTCTGGGTCTGCCTGGGAGTCTTCTGCCTTGTACCTCTCCAACCAATATTACGTACACATTATTTCTCGTCAGAGATTCCCTGCACTAGGAGATGTAGTTGATTTTCGTTGGAGGAGATAGGAGCTATCCC
>NW_007450628.1:0-378 GCF_000475195.1 Diaphorina citri | reverse complement strand
ATAATCATCTCTGTATCCTTTTGTCGGTTTCAGGAAAAACAGGAATCAAGATGGTGAGAGCTTAATTTTTGAGAGACTTTTTTCCGTGAACAATATCATATCGATTACACTATGGTAGAAATAAGTAACAATATTTTTAATTATTAAATTTACCTATTTGAAAAAAAAATTCTGGATTTCTAGTGTATTGAAAATTGCTTGAAATTGAAGTAAACTTACCTTAAGAGATCTATCTAGTTCCTAGATATAACTTTGGTTAACGTTAACACTAATCTAAATTATAACCAACTGTATCATACCTATGAATCATTTGATAAATTTGATTTAATTTGGAAAAATGTGATTTTAATACTAAACAAAAATAATCAGGTACCTATT
>NW_007450627.1:0-378 GCF_000475195.1 Diaphorina citri | reverse complement strand
CCCCCTCCACTGAAAACACTGAAAACTTTTCCTCGAAAAAGCGCGGCATTTTCTACAACATTAAACCTCGTACATGAGGGAGGGGGAGAAAAAGGAGGGGAAAGGGAGAGGAAACGGAAAGGGAGGGAGAGGGAAAGAAAATGGGTCCGACGATTTTTATGGGGGTTTCAGGAAGGCCTTTATCCAGGATTTAATTGAGGTAGGGCCCCAAGAGTCCAAATACCCCATTGTTGTAAAGGAGCAAAAAAGAAAGCCCCCTCGGCCCCCTGAATATGGGCCTGCTTTCAGGAAGGGCTTTTTAAAAAGAATGAGAATTTACCGCAAAGTATTTATGTTTTTTCGGTCGAAAAGAAGATAAAAGCCGGGAGGGACGGAGAC
>NW_007450626.1:0-378 GCF_000475195.1 Diaphorina citri | reverse complement strand
TTTCCAGACAGCATGAACTACTTCTAGGGGTGCTCAAACTGGTAAACGCGGTCAAAGTACATATCAACACTGCCGCGGGCCACAATATTCTGTCTCTGGTGCGATCTGTTGCAGGCCATGTCCATTCTAACAATCCCCTCATTCGAACCCAGGTAACGAACAAAATCTTATAATGTGACGTCACAACTAACTTTTGTACTATCTTAGTATCTTTTGTAATAATATCCTGCTTAGAAGCATTGTGTCTTAGGAAGGATTTTTTTTCTTCTTTTTTAGAATACTTTTCATTTATTTACATAAGTAAATAAATCATACATTCCAACAAATAACAGTAATGATATTAATAATGGAAAAAAAATAATAATATTAAACAAAAAA
>NW_007450625.1:0-378 GCF_000475195.1 Diaphorina citri | reverse complement strand
GACAGGAGGGGAGGGAGAGGGGAGGAATTGGAACGCCTTGACTATCCCCTGGTGCCAGGATAGAACCTCTTTCGCCTCTCCCGTAGAGTTGATGCTCCATGCCTGGAAAAGGAAATTGTGATAAGTTTTACATTTCTTTTCTCTCCTTTTCTTTAAAGAAATTTGATAGAGCTAACATAACTGTAAAATGTAACAAGGGAAGTCTTATTGTACCGAAATGGAAGCGTAGAGTACGTTAGGTATTGCCAGCCTAGTTAGCTTGGTTGGTAGCGCATCTGCCTTGTAAACGCTAGGCCGCGGGTTCGATTCCCTCCCGGGACGCATTTTATCCTGAACAGATAATGTTCGTTCTCAGAACGGCTGGCTTTCTTTCATTGT
>NW_007450624.1:0-378 GCF_000475195.1 Diaphorina citri | reverse complement strand
GTGTGTTTCCTCCTCGTACTCGAATGACATCTGCTAGTCGTCTAGGCATTGAATGGACAAGGTTCCGGTGTTCCTGTTGCGGGATGTTGTTCCATTCCTCCACGATCACTTGTTTTAGATCTCGAAGGGACTGGGGAGCGGGGAGGTGAGCCCGAACTCGTTTTTTCAAGTTGTCCCAGGCGTGCTCTATTACATTGAGATCAGGGGAGAGTGCGGGGGGGTCAACGGTTCGAATCCCGGTGAGTTGAAGGTACTCCCTTGTAGCCTGAGCAACGTGGGGGCGGGCATTATCTTGCCAAAGAAGGAATTCATCGCCAATGAAGGGGGCATATGGCACCACTACGTCTTCTAGGACATCAGAAATGAAGTTCTCAGCAT
>NW_007450623.1:0-378 GCF_000475195.1 Diaphorina citri | reverse complement strand
TAGCTGTTTCAAGAACGAACACTAATTGTTTGAGATAAAATCTGCTGTGAGTGGGAATCAAACCCACAGCCTAGCACTTACAAGGCAGACATGCTACCAACCAAGTTAACTAGGCTGGCCTCAGCAAATTTAAACTCTTAAATGAGAACTATACAAGGTACTTGTAACAGTTGAACATTGAGAAGAGTTTGATAAATTGTGTATTGAATTTATGACTGAACTGCATTGGTCTGGAATACTAGAACTTTTTTTTTTCAATTTTCAGTCCATGTCCCTCACCTCAGCCACCTCCTCTGAACAGTTGATGAAATCCAGCCGCACAGTTTCATCAACAGTTGATGAAATCCAACTGGACGACAGCAGTGGAGAGGGAACGTC
>NW_007450622.1:0-378 GCF_000475195.1 Diaphorina citri | reverse complement strand
TCCCTCTCTCTCTCTCTCTCTCTCTCTCTCTCTCTCTCAGTAGCTGTAATGTGAGTATATAATAACTAATAAAATTAAATAATTGCAGGCCTTTGGATTTTTTTTTCATAGGAATCTAGCCTTTGGGAAAAGTCAAGCATTGTATCTGGATTCTGAAACAATATTAGATGACTAATTAATAAAGTTCTCAAAACACCCTGTAGATACAAATATATACTTTAACTTTTTCTCTACCAGTAGATAATAACCAGACCATCCTGTATACCTCTCCTCTCCTGGTAATAACCAGACCATCCTGTATACAATACAAAATACATAGGTATCTAGCTTTCATATATTTAAAGTAGGTACAAATATACTTTAGGAAGGTATACCTGT
>NW_007450621.1:0-378 GCF_000475195.1 Diaphorina citri | reverse complement strand
CTCTTTCTCTTCTTTCAATTCCACAAGATTCATCTGTGTTTGACATCTGTGGCGACTTTATGATAAAATTTGTTTTTCCCTAACGAAAAACTCAGGAGAAAGGAGCTCTCTCTCTCTCTCTCTCTCTTCCTTTTTATTTTTCGCAATCTCTCTCTCTCTTCCTCTTTATTTTCCTCAATCTCTCTCTCTCTTCCTCTTTATTTTTCTCAATTTCTCTCTCTCTCTCTCTCTTCCTCTTTATTTTTCTCTATCTCTCTCTCTCTTTATTTTTCTCAATCTCTCTCTCTTCCTCTTTATTTTTCTCAATCTCTCTCTCTCTTCCTCTTTATTTTTCTCAATCTCTCTCTCTCTCTTCCTCTTTATTTTTCTCAATCTCTC
>NW_007450620.1:0-378 GCF_000475195.1 Diaphorina citri | reverse complement strand
AACAAGGGATATTGTAGGTAATAATTAGGTATATTCAGTTCGATACTTAGTCGTTCTTTCTTTAACGGTAATCATAATAAAATTATAAAACCGTCACACTTAATACGATAAGTACAACTCAACTGCAAAACCTCCCCGACCCGAGTTTCTGGTGACTAAATAAACAGTCCTACACACTGATCGCTCTATCTCGAGAACCACAACACCTAGAAAGCTGAAATTTGGTAGGAATATTCCTTTTATGGTCTAGGTGTGCAATAAGAAAGGATTTTGCGAAAATCTAAACCGATCCTGAGATATTTTTTTTTTTTTTTTTTTTTTTTTACCATAAGAAATACACAGAGTGCAGAGACTGCGGGAGAGAAAACTTTTCCTCGC
>NW_007450619.1:0-378 GCF_000475195.1 Diaphorina citri | reverse complement strand
TTATGGATAGGAGAGAAGCAAATTAGTGCAGCCCAAATCAATGTGAGTCGGCCATCGCGGATCCACTTCGTTACACAAATTCAAGGGGAGCATCGTGATTAAAGTATGTTAAAATAGCGTGAAAATCTTCTCTTCCTCTTTCCTATCTTGTCAAGATGAAGGTAGGGGGAGGTAGAAATAGATACACAAATATTAGATATCTAACATGGAAAAAAAGTAGGGGGAGGTAGAAAAAGATACACAAATATTTTCTAACATGGAAAAAAAGTCGGGGGAGGTATAGAAAAAGATTTACAAATACATGGAATAAAAGTGTAAGGGAAACAGAAATTATTAATAAAAATTAATAATAATACAGCATCAATGTTATTAACAGTG
>NW_007450618.1:0-378 GCF_000475195.1 Diaphorina citri | reverse complement strand
CTCTCTCTCTCTCTCTCTCTCTCTCTCTCTCTCTCTCTCTCTCTCTCTCTCTCTCTCTCTCTCTTTCCCTCTCTCTCTTCCTCAAACATATTATGGACATTATGGATTTATGATATCACTTGGATCAGAACATTGTTCACGGGCTAACAAATTGATTTACTAAACATCTAAATGGTCTATATCTATTTCACAGGGTATACAAATGAAAATAACACAAGTTTCAAACCCAAAGGCATTGAAGAGAGTCCACGTTTTCTAAATAGGCACCTAAGAAAAACTCACAAAGATAAACAAGAATATTTTTTCAATACTAAAGATACTCGATAACTAATGCAATGGTAATTGTATTTAAATCCAGACCTTTTTAGCTGCTCCATA
>NW_007450617.1:0-378 GCF_000475195.1 Diaphorina citri | reverse complement strand
TTTACATATGTAGATACTTTGTTACAGTTCACCTCGTTAGTAAGTATAATCAAAGTGGTGAAATGTGAAACTGTTGAGATAAAGGGACTACATGTACTACTTCTAGTCTAAAATTCTAAATAAAGCATTCTTTTACTCTGAGTAGAAAACTCTCTTATGAATTGTTTTTGTTTTATTTGTCAGATCAGTAGGTTTCCCAATGAACTGCTGAAGCTAAAAGCAGAGGTAGAATCTGCATGTTATATGCATGATTGTATATTGTGTAAAAATCTTTGCTTGTAAAAAATATAATGGCTACCTATTAGCACAACATAATGTCAGGTGTTATAACATAGGGAGAGAGAAAACAAGCATTGTTCAGGAAGTATTGTAAAAAAA
>NW_007450616.1:0-378 GCF_000475195.1 Diaphorina citri | reverse complement strand
AAGTTTTTTCTTCAAACTTCCCTACGTTGCGATGTTTGCTGTGTTTTATTTCGCACATTCAAATTGGAGTAAATCCCTTTCCCCTATATGTCTCGAACCCGTACCTACTACGCCTTGTCTGAACCTCAAAGTTTTCTATTTACACATTTTTTTACTTTCCTTATCCTATAGGAAGGAAAGTAATGTAGTCGGGTCAAATTTTCGATGGTTAGTTTTTAGTGCCAAAACACGTTTTGAGGCCCCTAGAGCCTAAATACAAAGCTTCAGCCATTGGTCCGTGTGTGTGTGTCTGTCTGTCCTTCTGTCTGTCTGTCTGTGTGTCTGTCTGTAAACAAAATATCTCGAGAACGGTAAGAGCTAGAGACTTGAAATTTGGCA
>NW_007450615.1:0-378 GCF_000475195.1 Diaphorina citri | reverse complement strand
CAAACCCTTGTTCTCAAGCTTACCTGACGACTAATTAACCACTATTACCGAGAGAATAAAAGTTGTGTATCAGGGGGGGATCATTGGGTCCAAATTTGACTGGATCCAAATTGCAATCAGAGTGCACAGGTAATTTTGACCACCATAAGGATTTTCCGGGCAATTCTTAATAATTTCAGTAAAACCAGTTTGTTTTCAAACAACATGGATTTATCACGGATAAAAGGATCCCCCGAAAACAAAACAAACCGCACATAGTAATAGAAAGCTAAAATAAACTCCAGAAATCCCTAATAATTTTAATAGAAAGTAAAAACAATCCCCTTTTGTCAAACATCACGAAAACGGGAGCGACAATAAATCACGCAATTAATTAAA
>NW_007450614.1:0-378 GCF_000475195.1 Diaphorina citri | reverse complement strand
TAGATAACGTTTAATTGACAATTTTACACGTAATATTGACTCTGTTGGGTTATAAACAAAGGAATGTAAGAAATTACGAAGTGTCACAGTACAAGACATCACTATGAAGGCAGTACAAGAAGGAAAATAAGGAAATCAACATTTAGACGCTTGTTTCATTTGCATGGAAGAATTTAATTGGCAAATTATTTCAAGTATTTATTAACAAAACAGAAGACAATTTAGTTGTAAAATATAGGACCATGAAATGGCCGGATGCAGTGCGTTGAAAAAATATTACCGATCTATTATCTAAGAAAAGAATCTGTATGCAAATAAAATAAAAAACTATGTAATCAGAGGTGAAATAATTTAATTGTGTCATTACCTGATATTTCA
>NW_007450613.1:0-378 GCF_000475195.1 Diaphorina citri | reverse complement strand
GGTGAGCATAGGAGTGGGTTGGTGGTATGCAGGAAACTTTTTCTTGATCGAAGCCTTTTGTTTCCAGGAGTTTGGTTGAACATCAGATGGCGGCGATCATTCAACTGTTTGGCTCTTTCTGCTTCGGCTGCAACAGTTCTTCTTATGGGTGGCGGTGCAATACCTAGGATGGGGTAGATTTTGACCAGTGGTGTGGGTTGCATGCATCCACTAACTATGCGTCCAGCTTCGTTTAAGGCGATGTCGACCTCTTTAGCATGGGGCGAGTTTTTCCATGCGGGTGCTGCGTACTCAGCGGCTGAAAAGCTGAGTGCAAGTGCGGAAGTTCTAAGCACATGTGGTTTTGCTCCCCAGGAGGTGTTCGTTAGTTTCTTCATT
>NW_007450612.1:0-378 GCF_000475195.1 Diaphorina citri | reverse complement strand
CCGGGATGAAATTCTCAAGGCTAGCAAAAAACACAAGCCAAAAGTCCTGGATTTCACCAATGCAAGCAAGGATACTCAAGCAGTTTTTGTAAATGAATTACTGACACCTCACAACAAGAAATTACTTTTCAATGCTACAAAGATCAAAAGGGAAAAAGGATTTGCTTTCTTGTGGGTGTCTGACGGTAAACTTCTTCTTAAGAAAACTCAAGATTCCAGGATCAAGAGAATATTCAATATTGAAGATATGGAATGATTCATTGAAAATAATGTTTGTTACTTATACTGATTGTATCTGATTTAGTACAATGGAGAATAGAATACTCCAATATTTGAATAATGTCAAAGATTATAATTTTGATTGTACAACTTTCTCTA
>NW_007450611.1:0-378 GCF_000475195.1 Diaphorina citri | reverse complement strand
GAAAATGATAAACAGAAGATTAACTTGGCATTTGGACAAATATCAACTTATAAACAAGTTCCAAAGTGGTTCAAGAAGGCAGAGATCTACTGTAGACAATCTACTCATATTGGAAGATGAAATATGTAATTCAATCAATAATAAACAAGTGACGGCTGCTGTTCTGCTCGATATCGAAACTGCGTACAATCGGGTTTGGGGCCGAAAAGTACTTGAAAAGCTCTCAGAATGGGATATTGGTGGCCCTATGTTCCAATACTTGACCCACTTCCTGAATAATAATTACGTAATTGTCAAATGTAAATCTTACAAATCATCCCTAAGGAAAATAGAGAACGGGATTAAACAAGGATCATCGTTGAGCTGTAATATTTTCAG
>NW_007450610.1:0-378 GCF_000475195.1 Diaphorina citri | reverse complement strand
GATTACAAAGTAAAATTATGTAAATATAATTTAAATTATGTAAATAAATACCTACAACACTTTCCATTCTAGAGGTAGGTGACAAAAAGCCCATTCCGAGGTGTAGGGGCCAACAGCCCTAAAGGATGGGATAAGCTTCTACGAATCTTCTTCTTCCCATCCTATAGGACAAAGAAAATAAGAATTTAAAAAGCCTTGTCTCACCCTGTATACTAGATATGTAAAATGGACCATCCTGTAAGAGTATCGGTATGTTTCAAATCAGAAGAAGAGCGCACTCGAAGTTAAAAAGCCTTGTTTCACCCTGTATAATAGATCTGTAAAATGGACCACCCTGTAAGAGTATCGGTATGTTTCAAATCAGAAGAAAAGCGCACT
>NW_007450609.1:0-378 GCF_000475195.1 Diaphorina citri | reverse complement strand
CCGGGCGGGAATCGAACCCGCGGCCTAGCGCTTACAAGGCAGACGCACTACCAACTAAGCTAACTAGGCTGGCAGATATGTTTTCAAATTGGCGTCCATTTTGCCCGCGGCAACCATCAGCAGTTTTTCTTCCGAAGTCATTAGTTGTCTACAGAATGATGAGAATTGAAAAATGTCTCAATTCCAGTGCCCATAAAGTCGACTTCTTTGTAAAGACATATTAAACGGTTCCGTTTAATTGAATTGAATCCAGTACAATCGAACCTGGATCTCAGAACTGCAAGAATTTACTCTTTTTTTATCGATTTCTTTTTGAAAAGGTTTTCCAAACGAAATTCGTTTTGGAAAAGTCAAAAGGCTTTCGCTTTTTTTTTTTTT
>NW_007450608.1:0-378 GCF_000475195.1 Diaphorina citri | reverse complement strand
GGCTATTAGAAAAACCCAAGGGGGAAAACCAACGTGAGGGATATCCTTTTCAAAAGATGAAGTAATATCAATCAACCTCCATATCACCTTGTACTTTTAGCCAACTTGTAGGGTAGCTTCTTGTAAGCGCTAGGTCATGGGTTTGATTTCTGCCCAAGGCGACCTTTAATTCTAAACTGATGAAATTCGTGCTCCGAATGGCTGACTTTCTCCTATCCTGTCCTCTTTTCGATTTCGGTACCTCCATTAAAATCTCTTCTTTTTTTTCTCCAAGTTTGAAGGCTAGGGACATTTCGGATGTACCTTATACCTACCTTGAGATTTATTATTCAAAACGTACCTATGATCTTGGAGTAAGTCCCTAGCGCACAAATATCT
>NW_007450607.1:0-378 GCF_000475195.1 Diaphorina citri | reverse complement strand
TTGCCAGGCCCAAAAAGAATGCCATTCTTAGAGGTACGAGTTTGGCCAAAACCAAGGATCACATGATTATGGGTCAGGCTTTTAGCTTCAGCCCAGGATTTGACATTTTCTGATGATTTTCTTCTTCTCAGGCCGCTTCCATGTTATTCAAAGGGAATACAGATATACCTACAAAGGCAAAATATAGAGGGCCTATGAAATAGCACGCAGCTGTTGAACAAGGGTACATATATGGTTTCTGGAAGTTCAAGCTTATACGATTAGGCGTTTGCCCCTGTTATTATCAAAACTTGACATATCACAACCCCCTGCTCTTATGTCTAATTTCAACGAGTCTTGAAGTTCTTTTCAAAATGGCCGCCATTCGCCCCCGTCAAT
>NW_007450606.1:0-378 GCF_000475195.1 Diaphorina citri | reverse complement strand
GCGACACGTTTCCACTATGCGATTTTTGCCGCGCGACACTGTCGCGCGGCAAAAGTCGCGTTGGTGGAAATCCACCTTAAGAATGACACAGTCGCATATTACATGCCACATCATGCCGTGTCCAAGCCTGACAGACTCACTACAAAGGTCAGAGTCGTATTTGATCTCAGCTGCTCAACATCGAGTGGTTTATCATTGAACGATGTCATGTATACCGGTCCCACCCTGTATAAAGATCTCTTCAAGTTATTAATCTCCTTCCATATGTTTCCTATTGCATGTACTGCGGACATCAAGAAAATGTTTCTCCAGGTGTACGTCCACGAAGAAGATCGCAAGTTCCAGAGATTTCTTTGGCGTAATTCACCTCAAGAGGAG
>NW_007450605.1:0-378 GCF_000475195.1 Diaphorina citri | reverse complement strand
CAAAGAACTGAAAAATGAGGGGGGAAAAATCCTTACCTTCGAACAGTTTTATTTTCTCCTCTGATATTTTAAACACTACTTAGGTACTTCTAGCAACTCTCTGAGCTCTTGGTCCATGATGCTAGATGTAATTAGTTAGGTACTTAACACACATTACACACAATTGATCGAACACTATTTATTATTCAAAATGAAAATACCTATTTATTATTGTCACTATTGAATTAGGTATTTATTATTGTCACTGTTCTATTACTATTATTGTCACTCCAATATTTTATTTATATAAAAAAAAAAAATATAATAATTCCGTCTACTACGAATCACAGTTGCAAACTGATTTGACTATGAACTTATATGAATAAATTCCGAAAATAT
>NW_007450604.1:0-378 GCF_000475195.1 Diaphorina citri | reverse complement strand
GGCTTTAAACAGGGAGGATACCAGCCTGAAATTTCCCTGTGTGAAGTGCGACGGGCATCTACTCTTGAAAAATTCGTAGCCAAAACCAAATATCAGCCCAAAGCAATCACCTAGCTGGGACTCATTGAGAGGCTGACGCAAAACGCCAAACCCGTCTGTACACGGGAAAAGTCAAAGAAAAAGGAGATCCTATAGGGAGGAAAATAATGTATTCGGTCAAAATTTTGGTCAGACTTAAGTGCCAAAACTCGTTTTGAGGTCCCTAAAGCCTAAATCCAAAGTTTCAGCCATTGGTCTGTCTGTAAACAAAATATCTCGAGAACTTCATAAGCTAGAGACTTGAAATTTCGTATGTAGTCTGCAAATTTGACAAGGATG
>NW_007450603.1:0-378 GCF_000475195.1 Diaphorina citri | reverse complement strand
TTTACTTTTATTCTCATAAGAGGTCACCGTTCCTTTATAATGCATGAGGAGCATCTTTTTCTTATTTGCTAGAGGTTGCCGTCTCAGCGGTTCTTTTTTCTCGTCGGACAGATTCATATCATTGAGCATGTCCTCAAATTTTTGGTTCAGTTGTTCCGGGTTGAGCTTCTCGAGCATGTTTTCCTGTTCTTCGAGAATGTCTTGTAGATCCATCTCGGAGTTCTGCCGGATGAGGTTGTTGTCACCACTTGGACCTACTGTTCCCATGCCTAGAATGGAGAAATTTAATCAATGGTGAGTAGGAAAATTTCTGCAAAAGTTGTTTTTTCAACCAACCAGAAATGTAAGGTACAATTTTACTGACCTAGCATTTCTCCC
>NW_007450602.1:0-378 GCF_000475195.1 Diaphorina citri | reverse complement strand
TGCTTTAGTTGATTCAGAGCAGCATTTTTACATTTTTTACCTCAGTTTTATTGAGCCTTAACTCTGAAGTAAGAAAGAGTTGCTCAATATCCTCCTCCCAAACTGTCCAATGTCCTACCCATCCCAAGGTGTCCATCCCCAACCCCCTCGCCAAAGGTTCTCAATGCCCCTCCTCCTCTAGGGCTACTGTTGCAATAATGACAATAATAAGGTACCTATATATGAAATACTTTGCCTTGATGGTGCTAAGACAACACGTTCGCACGTAGCGCTCTTGTCTCTTCTGTACTCTGTAAGATGAGGTGTTGGAAGGATTCATTGAAGTTGAGAGGAATCCCTTCTTTAGGGAATACTACCACTTTAAACGAAGAGAGGGAA
>NW_007450601.1:0-378 GCF_000475195.1 Diaphorina citri | reverse complement strand
TGAAGAATTTTTAGATCCCTTTCTGCAAGTTCCTGCAGTCCAAACACTTTACCTTTTCTAGAAAAGCTTTCTCTCAAATGTACCTACCTGACATAAAATGTCCATCCACGCCTACAGCCTACATATTTATCATGTAAGTAATGATCCAAATTTTATTAATATCTAATACGACATATATCATCTATTAATAGTCAGTGTTAAAACGGAGCAATGCCACCAAAAAATGTAGGATTAATAGGACACAAAAATATACCCACTATATGTAGAGGATAGGTAGGTATAACACTTTATTTGCATACAATACAATGTAGAAATAGGTTCGAGCACAGTTATTATGTAAGGAACACCTGATGAGCTGCTCTATGCTTTCACATTTTT
>NW_007450600.1:0-378 GCF_000475195.1 Diaphorina citri | reverse complement strand
TTGGAATACTACTGGTTTGATAGCATTCTTTAAGCCCTTTCTTTTGATAAAATTGGATCTTGAAAAAGTTCGTCGAGTACAGACTTATGTGGCGTATGGTACAGGTGGGCCAATAAATGGTACACTTACCCTATTTCTTCTTCTTTTCCTTCTCCTCCTCCTTTGCGTGTGATTATTAGTAGTGCGTGTGATCCATGTGTGCGTGTCCATATTAGTGCGTGATGTGATCCATGTGATTATCAGGCCACAAGCGTCTAATGTAGCAGTTGTTCCATTGCTACGAAATAAAAACGGCGGTGGTTTTCTAGAGTCTAGACTGTTTAGAGGATTGATTGTTTGATAGAGGGACCTCTAACAACGGGGGTCTCATCCTCGAAG
>NW_007450599.1:0-378 GCF_000475195.1 Diaphorina citri | reverse complement strand
ACTTCAGTGATCCATTGAGAACTGGTGTATTCAACGTGCTGTCGCTTCTACATATTTCCAAACCTAAAGAACTCTTATTTCACAGTTTGCACCATAGATAGAGTAAAAGTAGAAACACTACCATCACTTCACGTCACATGAACTCATGGGGAGTCAGAAAGATATAGTTCAAAGTTTTCCCATAATATTGTAGGTATTATCGCTCAGGATAGCCACACTACTGTCACGTGGTGTTTCTACCTTTAGTTACTGTTACATCTACACTTAGGACGAGACGTTTAGGATGAAGCTTTGTGTTGTAGTCCAATTTATTAGTCACGGCTCGATGTCTGGAAGATTACAGTCATTGTGATGCCGGCTCAACCTTTCATTACCTAG
>NW_007450598.1:0-378 GCF_000475195.1 Diaphorina citri | reverse complement strand
ACGGAGAAAGACCTGATCTCTTTTGCCTATCAAGTGGCCAATGGGATGCACTATCTGCAGTCAAGAAAGGTAGGGAATGATGCGGTCCGTTTTATTGGATTTGATCTTTGTATTTTAATTTTCTTTCATGTTTCAACACTGTTAAAAATGACATCAACAATAGCTAGTTTGATTCTCAGAAATCAAAAAGTCCCGATAGTGAGGATGGAAACCTGTGCTATTTGAAGAGATCAAACCACTTGATATGCAATTTGGAAAACATTCATAGTATTAATACAATAATTAAGTATTTTACCTTTCCATGTTCAACAGTCAATATTTCAATTATTCACATCTTGTTGCAGTGTATTCACCGAGATCTGGCGGCCAGGAACGTCC
>NW_007450597.1:0-378 GCF_000475195.1 Diaphorina citri | reverse complement strand
TAGACCTGAAAGGTACACCTGATCAGCTATACCTGACACCTGATGAGCATACACACTATCAGATAGACCTGACAGGTACGGCTGAAAAGGTCTGAATGTCAGGTCTACCTGATACCTGATGAGGATACACATTATCAGGTATACCTGACACCTGATCAGGTCTACCTGATAGTGAGTGGCTGGCCTCAGACAACTCATTCATGCGCTCTGGTTACAGTTGTGTAGGCAATTGAAGACAATTTGAACCGTCATGAGTCATGACATAAATTCAATTTCTATTAAGGCGCATTCCCCCGGATCGAAAGTTAAAATGTCTACTTGCACTCTCAATATCATGATGGCTCTAATGGTACTTAAATCATAAAAAAAAGTTATAAG
>NW_007450596.1:0-378 GCF_000475195.1 Diaphorina citri | reverse complement strand
GGTATACCCATCCATAAAAGCAAAACTTGTGCCGCGGATGGGGAGCAAAGCTTGCATATAAAGTCACGGTTAGCCCAGTGGTAACTTGCTTGCCATGCAGAAGGTCTCGGGTTCGATGCCCACCATCGACAAAAAAATTGTACTCGTTTTTCGATTGCAAATATTTCAACGGGTTATTACTGCTGGTGTTCTCGTGTTGACCCAGCACATAAATGAGAAGTATTGTGTTTCTTCTCGCCCATCTGATGAGGGACATACTACGGGATGGGCATGTTACGAGACGGACTACACGTGTCTAATGTAGTAGGAGTTTCATTGCTACGAAATAAAAACGGCGGTGAAACACCCATCTTTTTGACGTTTGAAAGAGGGAACTGT
>NW_007450595.1:0-378 GCF_000475195.1 Diaphorina citri | reverse complement strand
AGCGCTGGAAAAAGGCGTGCTTCCGGCCCTGGAAATGAAAAATGAGATATTAAAAGTAAGTCAATAACAATATCATATACCTAAATTAAGGCCTTAAGTTCATTTTACTAAGTTACAGTCGCACGCTATGGTAAAGTGTCATATTTTCATAAGCGGAAAAAATAATGGTACCTTTTTGAAGAATAATGGAAGAAATTATTCATAGGAAATGACTGTAATGATTGTACCTCGGCACCGCTTAGCAATTCTTCAAGGCACAATCTTTTACATCCATACCTGTACAAGAACGGAAAAGTTTGCTTAGAAAATTTCCGTCTTGGCCGGGATGCGAACCCAGCACCTCTTCCACCCCTCCACCGTACCCATCTCATATATCTT
>NW_007450594.1:0-378 GCF_000475195.1 Diaphorina citri | reverse complement strand
GACTAGATACATCATTTTTCAATGAGTGCCAAAAAGTGGCAGAAGGACGGAAAAAGGGAAAGAAGAGATGGAGAGGAGGTAAGGAGAAAGAAGAAATGATGGAAGAGGAATATGAAGCAGAAGGAGGAGACAAAGATATATAAGAAGAACTTCAACAGCATGATTTGAGGAGAAAAAAAAGAGAAAATAGAAGACGAAGTATAACAGAAAGGTAAGGATAAGGAAGAAATGATGGAAGAGGAATATGAAGCAGAAGGAGGAGGAGGAGACAAAGAAATAGAAGAAGAACTTCAACAGCACGATTTGAGGAGAGAAAAAAAAAGAGAAAATAGAAGACGAAGTATAACAGAAAGGTAAGGATAAGGAAGAAATGATGGA
>NW_007450593.1:0-378 GCF_000475195.1 Diaphorina citri | reverse complement strand
CTTCAGCAATGATCACCTGATGGAGAAGTAGAGATAGAATAGAATAAGTAGGTGTCCAGAAATTAGAACCGACCATTGACCATTATCCAGGAGAAAAGAAACAAACCATGCTAATGAATAGAAGCGTCCTCTACGGAGCCTTGAACATGGTACCGACCCGCGCAGAAAATCAAGAAACTAAGCCGAGTATTTTTTCTGCGATGGTCGATGGTCTATGGTCGCCTTTGTGGCCGCAGGCCGCACACTAAAGGAGCCCCGATCCAAGAGAAAGGGTCGATGGTCTCCGTGAGGGTGGATTGTCCAGGGTCTATGCTCCTCGTTGTGGACGCGCACTGATATAATAATAATAATAATAATAATAATAATAGACTGTTGAGT
>NW_007450592.1:0-378 GCF_000475195.1 Diaphorina citri | reverse complement strand
CCAGATGTACCTGTATCTATACATCATATATCTGAGCTATAACGTGTGCTAATATTGCATACTGCATCTGCTATTGCAACACGTAGGTACCGACATTGAGTACCATTCAGTATTATTACAAGTACCGACATTTCCAATGCAACCATACATGTACCTAGTATATTTTTAATGCAACCATTGACTATTAATCAATATTAGAGGATATACTCTCACTTTTATGTACTTCCAGTGTTAAGAGATCTGTCTATTTGGTATGTATCTATGTTGCTGTGGAGTATGATTATAGTGTATTACTATTTTAGTGGCATTACAGCCCAAGTTAGACGTTGGCTTTCTCAAAAATTTGCCTCCACAGTTCTTGACTTTTGTTCCTTAGTC
>NW_007450591.1:0-378 GCF_000475195.1 Diaphorina citri | reverse complement strand
CCCCGGGTGGGAATCGAACCCGCGGCCTAGCGCTTACAAGGCAGACGCACTACCAACTAAGCTAACTAGGCTGGCTAAGGAATTTTAATGGATGACTAAAAATTGATAATTTTAATGGCGCTATGAATAATGACAAAACAACACACGTTAAAGTAAAGGTAGAAACGCACTACCATCACGTCATGGGGACTTAGAAAGATATAGTTCAAACTTCAAAGTTTTCCCATAATATTGTAGGTAATTTCGTTCAGGACAGCCACACTACTATCATGTCACGTGATGTGACGTGATGGTAGTGTGTTTCTACCTTAACGCGTCTGCCTTGTAAGCGCTAAGTCGCGGGTTCGATTCTCACCCGGGTCGGATTTATCCTATAGA
>NW_007450590.1:0-378 GCF_000475195.1 Diaphorina citri | reverse complement strand
CAGATGAGAACTAATGTGATGGAATAGAATGGATCAGATATCTTCTCCTCTTTATGTATCAGTAACACTCACTGGGTTAGGTACCTATATCTCACCCCCACTGACCTTGTGAAAATGGGGCCCTGTGGACGTTCAGGGGCCCCAAATGCCAATAATTTGTAGGAATCTATTGACCTAAGTGAGGCCCCCAGGTGAAACCTTTCAAGGTTCTCCAAAAAAGTATGCAGAGCAAAAGTGGCATAATGCCACTGATAACACCTTGACTCTGTACCTAGAAACATTAAATGAGTTGAGATCCCACTTTAGAATTAAACATCTAAGTATACAAAAAGCTAGAAAACTTGCAAGCAGGAAACACATACCAATTTCGAAATTTCG
>NW_007450589.1:0-378 GCF_000475195.1 Diaphorina citri | reverse complement strand
TTGATAGGAAGCTAAAGATAACTCCCACGTGAAGCAGGTTCATCCTACGTGATCCTGTGCATTAGGAAAATAATATCTGCCAGGATAAGACTCCTAGTGCATTAGAAAAATGATATCTTCCCTCGTTCGATCTTAGTGAGATGAATTTTCATTACCTACTTGAAAAATAATTATGATAATGACTGTCTCTTTTGGAGGAATTATACCTAATACAAACATGATGATGGGGGCACGGTTGGTCCAGTGGTAACGCGCTTGCTTGCCATGCAGAAGGTCCCGGGTTCGAATCCCACCATCGACCAAAAATTGTACTCGTTTTTCGATTACAAATATTTCAACGGGTTACTTTCTGGTGTTCTCGTGTTGACCCAGCACCTA
>NW_007450588.1:0-378 GCF_000475195.1 Diaphorina citri | reverse complement strand
CCCCAACACCTAGAAAGCTGAAGTTTGGTAGGAATATTTCTTGGAGGTATGTTTTAGATGTGCAATAAGGATTTTGCTGTTATCTCGAGTTATGATCAATTTTCGTTGTCGAAGCAAGGGCAAGCTCCTTCTTCCTATTTAAAAAGGGTCGGTGTTCCAGTACAAGCAACTTTCTAAATTTCTTTCTCACTTCACAGTGCCACAAGACGAACCCGCCAGCATCATATTCAGCTCCACCGTCGACATACGGCGTATACATCTCAACGGTTCTGCGTTCAACACAAACAGCATTCTCAACGGAACACACACGCTTGCCCTCGAATTCAACCATCGCAATCAATCGCTGTGCTTTATTCAACAACAGAACGTTTCATCGGT
>NW_007450587.1:0-378 GCF_000475195.1 Diaphorina citri | reverse complement strand
TAATAATAATAATAATAATAATAATAATAATAATAATAATAATAATAATAATAATAATAATCTAAATATAGTACATCTTAGGGTTATTAAATGTTGACTTACTTAAATTGAATTTTTTTTTAATTTAACATAGTTTGTTATTTTTCTTAGGGTGACCTCTGACTCTTCATGGGTTAAGTTCCCTATTCACCTTTCATCTAATCTCTCCTTTTCTCTCTTTCAAACCCTTTCTCCCTCCCCCCTCCTCTCCTTCTCCTCCTCCTTTCCAACTTTCACTGGATTGTTGGATTTCGGACTTTCAGGCCGTGGTTATGAACAGGGCCATCGTAGGACAACGTCGGACTTTTTGCGTGTAAAGTTGGCGGGAAATTCGAATTT
>NW_007450586.1:0-378 GCF_000475195.1 Diaphorina citri | reverse complement strand
ACAGTTTTCAATAGTAGAACCAATAGTATCTTATTAACACTACTCTGACAGTTGACTATTTTATGCAATTGTAAGAAAGACATATTTACTCTCTCCTATGTCCTATAGTTCTGGTTGTCCGCTCTACACAAAAATAGCTCAGATACTTTCCTGACAATATACTTAAAGTAAATACTTTATAGGTTATCCTGGTAGATTTAGAATTTTACATGGAAATAGATACGCCAGATAAAGGTTCCACGAAACATGTACATAAAAACATTTTTAAACAATCTCAAGGCTCGAAGAGGTATTACCAGATTTTCCCGTTTTTTGGATATGAAAATGTAATAACTTAGGGATTTATTTTCACTCTTCAAGAAAATGCAATGTTTACAT
>NW_007450585.1:0-378 GCF_000475195.1 Diaphorina citri | reverse complement strand
GATTTAGGACCAACCATTTTTTTTGTATTTGACATCCAATTTTCAATTTGGTTTCCAAGCTTCCATTGATTTGATAGATCTTTTTACTTTGTTTTATTATGATTTTATTTCTCTTTCCTTCTTTTATTATTTAGTTTCTTTTTATTTCAAATTTTATTTCTGCTCTGGTTTATTTTTGTTTTCATTTTCTCATTTTGTTTTCTTTCTCGTTTCTCTCTTCCTTCCTTCTTTTTTTTGTTCAAACAGGTTTCACTCAACGATATTTATTGGGATGAGGAACCTTCTGATAATGCTTCTGGAGTCATCAAGGAAACCAACCAAACCGACCTAGGAACCCTGCCCGGAGTCAAAATAGACATTAACAAACCAGTAGAAACA
>NW_007450584.1:0-378 GCF_000475195.1 Diaphorina citri | reverse complement strand
CCCCGGGCGGGAATCGAACCCACGGCCTAGCGCTTACAAGGCAGACGCACTACCAACTAAGCTAACTAGGCTGGCGGACAACGAGAGAAACAGAGAACATTGCCAGGCTGCCAGGTACAAAACCTATCACCCTAATGAAGAGAGAGTAGGTAGTAGGTACTGCTACATAGGTAGGTACCTATGTAAATAAGCTGTATTACCTACTCAGTACTCTTCATGCTTAAGATTTCGGACACAATTTACGTACATTAGGTAGGTAGGTATACCTAGGTAATAAAAAACACGGAAGTAACTTGGTCTGCCATCTATCATCGTCTTATCCATACCTATTGTGTAGGTAACACCTATCTATAATAGGTAACACGGTATTACCTATAG
>NW_007450583.1:0-378 GCF_000475195.1 Diaphorina citri | reverse complement strand
CAAGTGAGTGTTTCTGTACTTTCTGTTACCTACTATAAAATACCTATACTCTTTTTTGTCTACTGTCATCAAGTCAATAGACAGATTTCGCAACGCATTTTTTTTGGGGATCGTGACGATGCTCGACGAGTTTTGGTTTCTGCGCATGACACACATTTTGGGGTTTTGAACACGGGGATCGGAGTTACGATGTTTTGGCTTGAACATGGGGGTTTTTTTCGTATTACGAAAATGAAATTTCCATGTTAGAAACGCGCGTAAATTTAAATTCTTTTTGAATAGATCACGGTTATTTTACATTTTTTGAAGGGGAAATTAATTTTGACTGAAATTTTTTGATGTAGGTAGGTATCTTAATTAATTCAGAAATTAATTAAA
>NW_007450582.1:0-378 GCF_000475195.1 Diaphorina citri | reverse complement strand
TCATGAGGAAAGTACCTAATAAGTTCATGAGGAAAGTACCTAATAAGTTCATGAGGAAAGTACCTAATAAGTTCATGACGAAAGTCCCTAAGAAGTTCATGAGGAAAGTCCCTAATAAGTTCATGAGGAAAGTCCCTAATAAGTTCATGAGGAAAGTACCTAATAAGTTCATGAGGAAAGTACCTAATAAGTTCATGAGGAAAATCCCTAATAAGTTCATGAGGAAAATCCCTAATAAGTTCCTGAGGAAAGTCCCTAATAAGTTCATGAGGAAAATCCCTAATAAGTTCATGAGGAAAATCCCTAATAAGTTCATGAGGAAAGTCCCTAATAAGTTCATGAGGAAAGTCCCTAATAAGTTCATGAGGAAAGTCCCTA
>NW_007450581.1:0-378 GCF_000475195.1 Diaphorina citri | reverse complement strand
TTGAAAGTTATTTCCCATATGTAATATTATGTACCTTAATAAAGTGATTACGCAATATAATAATAATAATAATAATAACAAACATTGTACACACACAAGGCCCGACAAAACAATTTCCAGACTTATTGGAAGTATGGGAACACATTGGAGGCAGGTTGAAAAAAAAATATGGATGAGGAACTGGATGGGGAAATAAAGAACGAGGGGGAAAAGGAGAAGAGAAAAAAGAAAACACGCTGGGCCCGTCCCTCCGGGAATTTTTCAGCCCGTAGTTTATTCGATCGTGATTCGAGAAAATCGGTACCTATGTACCTACCTAATTTGTTTAATATTCAGTTTATCATTATTCTTGATTTGATTTTTCGATTTTACTTTCAT
>NW_007450580.1:0-378 GCF_000475195.1 Diaphorina citri | reverse complement strand
AATCCCTAGAAAATTAGAAATTTCGTCCTATTTATCTACTCACCTAAACTCGAATCCATTCTTATAAAACACAGGCAAGTTGTCTTTAAGTATACATTGGTTAATCTTAGTCAGGTGTAGATTCTGAGGTACTACCAGTTTCTGACTCTTAATCAACGTCGTCTTCTGTAAGGTTTCAAAGTTATATTTCTCATCTGTAGCGTGTTGATCTATTATGAACAGGTCAGAGTCGTATTTGACAATAATGAAACCTGGAACACAGGGACAAAGATTAGGCGAGAATTTAGAATTAGGGTTCTAAAAAATCTAAAGCACTATACCCTATATTTTGGCCGGACACAATCTAGTCGTTTAATCAATCCAGCACAAGGGTCAAAT
>NW_007450579.1:0-378 GCF_000475195.1 Diaphorina citri | reverse complement strand
AAGTGTACGAATTTATAGCTGCTATTTATAATGACAAATATTTAATATTCCGCATGTCTCTCACGTTATCTAACTGGGCATCTTGTATTACATTGTCGTTATCCACTGTTGGAATGGTCATTATTGGATTTTTATAGCCCCAAGAGCTGTAGTGTTTCCTGGAATGGTTTGAATGATCGCGTCCGCATTGTGAACAATATTTCTAATTCCAAGAACGAGCTTTGACGTTCACGTCGATTTTGGCATCGAGATAGTTAAAGTCATCTCAGTTCCATACTAAGTTACTAACGATAGGTTTATTTTGAATAGAATAGAATAGAATATACCCTGCTTATACTGCCAGAATGAGACTGAAAAGTCCCTTTACTCCCGCAGTCT
>NW_007450578.1:0-378 GCF_000475195.1 Diaphorina citri | reverse complement strand
CCGCCCCGGGCGGGAATCGAACCCGCGGCCTAGCGCTTACGAGGCAGACGCACTACCAACTAAGCTAACTAGGCTGGTATGCTCAATTTTTACTTTCTATTACTACCTAATAGCGGAGCTATACTAGTAATGAAAGTATTGCAATCGGTCCAAATTTTTCATATGTGAATTTGACATCTCCACCAGAAGAAAATACACAGGTCGGTACACAATTTAGGATTGCAATTTGTCATCTCCTCTATACCAACAACAAAAATCTAATACCTAGGTATACCTAAGTATTTAATAATCTATTCTATACCTTTTTTGCCAGCCTAGTTAGCTTAGTTGGTAGTGCGTCTGCCTTCTAAGCGCTAGGCCGCGGGTTCGATTCCCGCC
>NW_007450577.1:0-378 GCF_000475195.1 Diaphorina citri | reverse complement strand
TTTTGTTGATCCTGTTGATTCCAGTATTTTTTGTATTACATCATTTTCATACTTCAGAATATCTTCCTTGATTTTTTTTCTTGGTCAGTTTTCTCAGTTCACAATGCTCAATTTTGTCCAATATTGTTTTGTCTCTCTTTCTGTTTAGCTCTTCTCTTCTTTCTATAAGGTTAATTGTTTCTATTGATAACTTTTTGCTTCTATTATTTTTTATTTTTAATGCAGTTTGATTTTCTTTTATCACTGTTGTTTTGATTGAGTTCTCTAAGTTATTGTAAATATCTTGTATGTTCTCTTTTAATTCATCATCTGTTCTATAATTCCTTAATTCCAATGCTAGAAGTTCTTGGAATTTTTTTGTAGAACTTATTTGGAGGG
>NW_007450576.1:0-378 GCF_000475195.1 Diaphorina citri | reverse complement strand
GAGATAAATACAAACAACAGACAATCCCAGTGGAAAAAGTGGATTTATAACCAAGAGGACTTTGTGTGTCAAATGAATCTAGGCGTGAAAAATATCTGTGTAAAATGAATTTATGTGTAAATTGTAATCTGTGTAAAAATAGAAAGTAAATCTAGGCGCACGGCAGTGCGCCAGGCCAAGTTCTGGCCTGAGCACGCCAGTGTGTATATTACACGAAGCATTTCGACGCATTTTTACCCCTATCATAACTCCGTCAATTTTCAATGTAATCTCACGAAATTTGGACCATGTGTTAACCTTTACTTCCTTATTATACCTGCGAAATTCCGAAGTTCTAGCCTTACCGGAAGGGGTAGAAAAAACGGTTTGAAAATCGCT
>NW_007450575.1:0-378 GCF_000475195.1 Diaphorina citri | reverse complement strand
GGCTAAAAAAAGAAGGAGACGAGGTAGAGAGAGAAGGAGAAGAGGTAAAGAGAGGAGGAGGAAGAGAAAGAGAAGAAGGTTTGAGGAGAGACAGCAAGAAGAGGTGGAAAGAGAAGGAGAAGAGGAAGAGAGAGAGAGAAGGAGAAGAGGTAGAGCGATATGGAGAAGAGAAAGATAGAGAGAGAAAGAGATAGAGAGAGAGAGAGAGATAAGGAGAAGAGGTAGAGAGAGAGAGAGAGAGAGGAGGAGGAGAGAAAGAGAGAAGGGGGCAATTGACCTGGTAATAATTCACATTTCACGCTATAATCAGGGGGTTAGTATACTACTTAGGTACTTACCTATACTCTCATAAATATTACCCAGAATCTATGTAGGTAC
>NW_007450574.1:0-378 GCF_000475195.1 Diaphorina citri | reverse complement strand
TTGAGTGGCTGATGGCCTAAGTAGGTAGGTAGAAACTGAAGAGAGAAATTATCAGACAAATCATTGAAAAAATTTATTACTATGACTGGGACAATTTTTCTCTCTTCCTTTCTCACCCTCCTTCTTCTTCTTTTTCTTCCTCTCCTCTTCTGTTCGTCCTTCTCTTCGCCTTCTTTCTTGCTCTTTTCATTCTCATCTCTTCAGCCATCCTCCTTCCCTTCTTTCTCTTCTTCTCCTTCTTCTTCTCCTTCTCCTTCTTCTCTTTATTCTTCTTCCCCCCTTCTTCTTTCATACCCCCTTTTCCTCATTCTCCTCCTTCTCTTTTCACCTCCTCCTCCTCCTCCTCCTCGTTATCCTTCTCCTCCTCCTCCTCCTTCT
>NW_007450573.1:0-378 GCF_000475195.1 Diaphorina citri | reverse complement strand
AAAAAAAGACCTGATCGATTTGAACCTACTGCTAAAATGTAGTAGAACTAAGCTTCAAGTCTGAGCTTGAAATAAAGTCGCTAAAATATGGTAACTTCTTATAAGGAACCCTGTGCTTAAAACGAGCAAAGAAGGAAGGCAAAGGAGGTTACAAGGCTGGCAATAATTGAAAATCCTTAATGGGTAAATCTTCACATTACGGAGCCTGAAGGAGTGTCCACACATATGTAGTCGACCTCGTCGGATGGGATTTAAAACCCGCCTTCCTGTCGAGCCTAAACCACTAGCACCTGGTAACGATGATATCAACTTTACCCTTCAAGAGATGTTCAATAATGTTAGCCTAAGAATATCAGAACTAGTCCTACTTGAACAATA
>NW_007450572.1:0-378 GCF_000475195.1 Diaphorina citri | reverse complement strand
GGAAAGTTACGCAGAAGGTTGCACCAGGCAATCTGGCTTACACAAAATTTGCTTCAGCTTGTCAATATTGACTACATAATTTTTTTACCTCTTGAAAGAACACTTAATTTATACCTACAAGCTGATTTTTCTCGTCTTGGCTTTTATTTCAAGGATATACTGTTTGATGCAATAATTAATATATTTTAATTTGTCACTCGGGCTGTTATCTGTGCTCTACAGGTTGGAACATACACACGAAGACTTAATTATAATAATCTAGTTACTGTGAAATCTTAATCAATAATAATTGCACTTTATTGTGTTGAAATTGTATGCAAAATCATGATAGGGAGTATAAATAAATAGAGAGTGTCTGGTAAATAATAAGATCGATTG
>NW_007450571.1:0-378 GCF_000475195.1 Diaphorina citri | reverse complement strand
TGCTCAAAACCCCAGGGTATCACGTACCCGTTATTTTCTGTGGACCCTAATATCATGGAAACCCTAACCCCTATGCCCATGCCCAATTAGGAATTTCCTATTTTCAACAACCTGTGACAAATTGATTAGTATGGAATTGAGTTTCCAAAGTCTATTTCCCAATATTTCCAGTGGTAACACAACTCTCACAATACATTGGATAATAATGATGCTCATTGCTTTTGCAAAGTCTTAAATCAACTCTGAGTTGCACGATAGAATGTGATAATCTAACACCAACCGTAAACTTACACCTCACTAGTTCTCATTTAAACCATTTAGAAGAGACAAGATTCATCCTTCTTAAACGTTTCATTTTCAACCACAATTAAACAAAAG
>NW_007450570.1:0-378 GCF_000475195.1 Diaphorina citri | reverse complement strand
CAAAAGAAAAGTCCCTGAACAGGAGTCTGAGTTGAAGAACATCACAATAACCATTGATTATTACATAGGAACAATAGGGCATGACTGTGTAATGCTAATGCCCCAACACTACACAAAAGACTTGTAAATGTGCCATATACTAGTACATACATAAATCTCTATGTACTTGACATTGGTAACAATGCATGTAATCTATCCGGACAACAAAACAATCCTCCACAGGAGCGCAGGAAAACAAAAGACACAATCAATGAAGGTAGTGGAGATAATTTCAGGAAATTGTTTTCCATGGAAAAAGAGTAAAAAATAAAATACGTATAGCTAGAATACGTAGACTTGTAGAGTCTTTTATAGTAGAAGAACAAAACTCATTTGGTC
>NW_007450569.1:0-378 GCF_000475195.1 Diaphorina citri | reverse complement strand
ACTCGCCCAAGCCCAAGATTTAGATGAAAAAACAGTGTCCATAGCATAAGTGCTAACAAAACCTGCCTAGGATCCTAGTTATCATTTCATTTTAATTTATATTATGGAACTTCACAAAGGTTCTGAGTCCTCCATCAAGAAGTTCCTACTAAGTCGATTTTTACTTTCTATTACCCTTACGTATAGGGAACCTATACAAGGTAATGAGAAAGTATTGCAATCGGTCCAAATTTTTTTTTGAAGTTTAGCTTTGTAAAGGCCCCCTCCCACTTGCCGTTTGGAAAAAAACTGTTTTTTTCACCTCTCTTCAGGTGAAGAATCCGTTTCTCAAAAAGAAACTGAGCACCGAGCATCTGCTCGAGCGATTAAACCGTCGTC
>NW_007450568.1:0-378 GCF_000475195.1 Diaphorina citri | reverse complement strand
CCCCGGGCGGGAATCGAACCCGCGGCCTAGCGCTTACAAGGCAGACGCACTACCAACTAAGCTAACTAGGCTGGTTTATTAAAGGAAAGTCACAAAAGATCAAATCAGGTAGCCGATGACCTTACTTACACCTATCACTTACACAGACCACATGAGTCTAAACAATCATCTTCGAATTCAAGTTGTGATTTTGTCGGAAAAGTCCTTTCTCTTCAACTTCGGAACACTAAGACCTCTGTGTTGTTACAGCAGTTTCCTCTATCGAAATTTTTTCATAAAACACTCACCTGCACAACCAACCTCAGTGGTGCAGTGGTTAGAGCGGTGGACTCTGGATCTGGAGGTTGGTGGTTCGAGTCCAAGTCAAGTCATAAAATT
>NW_007450567.1:0-378 GCF_000475195.1 Diaphorina citri | reverse complement strand
AGGTACATAGGTACCTATTTCCCTTCTACCTATGTAGGTATTAGGCTTAAATAATTCACGCTTTGGATTAAGGGATAGAAAGGTAAGTAGGTAGCTATTTAAGCCAAAGTAGAAAGGTATAGATACTAGATAGGTACCTTAAATTTACATAGATAGGTATCTACACTCGCGTTCAGGAACTTTTTCAATGTCGACAATAGGTATCTTTTGAAAATCGAGACGAATACGGTACAATATACGAGTATGAGAAGACATTTTGAGCGTTTACTTGGTACAGTTATACCAACTACCAACACATTTTTAGAACCGAGAGCTTGTTCCAAATCCGGAGATTTGAACTCCGGATTTGTAAAGGAATAGAAAATGTCCCAAATTTTT
>NW_007450566.1:0-378 GCF_000475195.1 Diaphorina citri | reverse complement strand
CTAACATTATTTAAGTACCCATTTTGGCATTTTAATGCAAATGGCGACACTTCGAAAATCTCCCGGGAAAGGCAAGTATCCAAGCTAGTATCAACAAAGACCCCGTTCCTACATGTCATGAGTCCCATCCGATTTTTGTCCTGTATATAGGCAGTGTAATTTAAGGGAGTGTTCCCGCTACACAACACACGACTTTCTTCTGAACGACAAGTGAGAACATAGTAAACTCACCAGGAAGGGTCCCTTGCAGTGTCCCTCCTTGAAGAGCGAGTACAGGAAGGTGATGGTCTGAATAGTCTTGCCCAGTCCCATCTCGTCCGCCAAGATCGTGTCTATGTTCTGTCCCCACGAGTACCGCAACCAATTGATACCCTCCAA
>NW_007450565.1:0-378 GCF_000475195.1 Diaphorina citri | reverse complement strand
TTATTATTCCTCTGCAAGGTTGGGCAACAGGGCCATAGACCATAGAACAAACTCAAGCAAAGCTTCTCGCAGAAAGTCTTCCTAGTCCAAGTTAAGATATACACGGGAATTTTCGTACACATTATTCCAACGTGGGTAGTCGATTTTGTTTTCTATGCATTTGTAGGTGGGGATTTTGTTTAATTCGAGGGATTTAATCCAAGTGGCTACTGCTACACCTAGCTAATACGGAGGGATTTTTCCCTCCCCTACCTAATACCGAGGGAATTCCCCTCCCCTATAGCTAATGCGGAGGGACTTTTTTTTTCTCCCTCTTTTCGCTTCGCTCCCACACTTATATGCAAATGATGAGGATTTTAAAAAGAGCTTAAATAAATG
>NW_007450564.1:0-378 GCF_000475195.1 Diaphorina citri | reverse complement strand
ATGAATCATAGGGATTTATAAACATCAGGAAATTTATTCCACTTTTCTGTTATAAAAAATGTACCTATTTACCTAACTGTGGTTACCTATAAGGCCAATTTTTTTTCTTCAATTTTTCACAAAAGAGTTAAAAAGAAAAAAAATGTTGATAAGTATCTACCTGCTAGTAAAAATAAAATCTAATAAATTCCATTTTATTAGAGATTCAGACTAAGGATAAAATGCAAGGAAAAGGTCTGAAATAGGAAGAGAGAGGGAAGAGAGAAAGGAAGAGGGAGGGAAAGAGAGAATGAAGGCAAATTAATTGTGATTTATTATTCTGATGTCGACGTGACGGCCTCTCTCTCTCTTTCCCCTCTCTCTCTCTCTCATAGTGCA
>NW_007450563.1:0-378 GCF_000475195.1 Diaphorina citri | reverse complement strand
CATTTAAAATAGAAGAAAGTAAAAACGCTGGTGTGAACATCACACGACTTTCTATTAGGTACATAACACACAAAAAGATACACATACGCACGAACACATCATGGGCTAAAAGCCATCTTATTGGACTGACTTCGATGTGACCCCAAAACGGGCATTTCCCAATTTCGTATATTTCCTGATTTTGACGCTTTTTTGGCCGATTCCAATACAATCTCAATTAATGCTTAACACCTTACACAAAAAAATCCCACTCTGAGGCTTAGGTGTAAGGGCAAACAGCCCTAAAAGTCGGGTTAAGCAACTAAGAATCTACGGATCTCATTCCATCTACGTACAGGTTACCTAAAAGAAAATTTCCTACACCTATACAATGTAATA
>NW_007450562.1:0-378 GCF_000475195.1 Diaphorina citri | reverse complement strand
GACAACAGAAATGTTGAGTTCTTGGCTGTGGAGCTGGTGCTGCGCTGTGTTAGGTTACTTGTAGTGGTTGTCTATAAGTCGCCCAATGTACATCAGTTGGGTGAGCTTTATGACTGCATTACGCTATCTATACCTAACTATGAGCATATTACGAGTCTACATTCGTTATCGTCATACTGGACAGCAGGATGCATTACAAGCGTACAAAGCGAAGAAGAACGCTACAAGAAGAATAGAGAATCCAACAAGAAGAATTGAGTAAAAGATTGATATCTCAATTACCACGAAAGAAGAAAAGACAATTGGAACGAATCACCAGTAACAATTGCTCTCAATGGCTCACAGTGATACCAATATCAAATGATCACTTTGATTTGT
>NW_007450561.1:0-378 GCF_000475195.1 Diaphorina citri | reverse complement strand
CATATCTTCAGGCACACTGCCCAAATACATTACTTTCCTTCCTGTCTGGCTGGAGGACGTTAAACTGTCTGGCTGGGGTACGTTAAACAGGGAGTAGTCCAGCTTAGTCTGGCTGGGAGACTTTAAACAGGGAGTATACCAGCCTGAATTCCCTTGCTAAAGAAAAAGCAAAGGTTGAGTGCGAAGGACATCCACTCGTAAAATTTGTAGCCAAAATCAAGTGTCAGCCGAAAGCAATCACCCTAGCTAGGGTTGATTGAGAGGCTGACGAAAAGAACGCCCACCCCGTCTAGACACGGGAAAAGGCGAAGAAAGAAAGACATTACTTTCCTTCCTATAAAGTATAAGATAAGGAAAGTAAACTAACAATTTCAATTG
>NW_007450560.1:0-378 GCF_000475195.1 Diaphorina citri | reverse complement strand
TCTCAGTAATGTTATACGTAACTTTACAAAAGTAATAAGGATTATCTGCTTATTTATTACTATGAGACTGATCATATGACACATAGGACCGTAGCACATTGGGAGCGTAGTCGAGCGACTTTGAGTAACGCGTAGTCGCATGAAAAACCATACCTCATAGGTTTTTAGGGTTTGTCCACACTTAGTCGACCGGCCGTCGATCCACATCGTTTCACAATAAATTCACATCGATCGACGCCCGTGGACTATGTGTGGACACACCTTTAGAAAGTCTCTGATTTTAATACCTACATATAGGTAGGTTTTTTATGCGACTACGTGCTTCTAAAAGTCGCGGAGTACTGGCTGAGCCAAAGTGTTTTTGACCCTGTGTTTGGT
>NW_007450559.1:0-378 GCF_000475195.1 Diaphorina citri | reverse complement strand
GATTTCATCTAGAGTGAGTGACTGAGTTTGGCTTGCTTTGGGAAAACTGATGTTAAATTAGGACTGGTCCCTCAAATACGACTATAACCATCCATCAAAGACACTAGGTACTAGGCCTAAATAGAGGATAGACTTACCATTGTGGGTAGTGGGATCTAAAATCTACAGATTTTTACTTTCTATTTTAGGGAAGGTATTACGTCCGCAATTGTTGATACCTTTGGGTTTTGGTGCTGACCTCTCTCCTAGGATTTCAAAACCTCCCTCCCAAAATTTCCCCCTTACAAAGTCCCTGAATTCCTCTCTCCCTGTGCTAATAAGATTTTATTTAAATGTCGAGGAAATTCAATTTGGTTTCTTCTTTCCACGTTGAATTTT
>NW_007450558.1:0-378 GCF_000475195.1 Diaphorina citri | reverse complement strand
TAATAATAAGTAACTATAATAACTTAAGTCGGCCACTCCTAATCAGGTTGATCTGACAGGTGCACCTGGTCAGGTCCACACTCCACCTGATAGTGAGTGGGATAAGTACCTAATACTGTCGTAGCCAACAGAGCAACGATAGCACGTTGGATGCACCAGTTTCTGATGGATCACTGAAATTGAGCCAGCCTAGTTAGCTTAGTTGGTAGTGCGTCGGCCTTGTAAGCGCTAGGCCGCGGGTTCCATTCCCGCCCGGGGCGGATTTTATCCTGATGGGATAATGTTCGTTCCCGGAACGGGTGGCTTTCTCCTATCCTGTCTTCTTTCTCTCTTCGATTTCGGGACGATAAGACCATAGCAGTTACAGTTCCCTCTGTC
>NW_007450557.1:0-378 GCF_000475195.1 Diaphorina citri | reverse complement strand
CATCATTTATCTAGTATTTGTGGCCTGCGGTTTGTGATAGAAAATTAACTATCTATTCGTATTCGTATAACTATCTAAAGTAATCTATTCGTCGCGTCTTGTCTATTTATTTAAGAAACTCATACCAATGCCGTCATAACAAGACGTCTTTATGAGTGGACATTGAAATGACCAGAGCAATACGTTATAAAGGTAGAAACACACTAATATCACCTCACGTGAGCTCAGTGATAGTAGTGTAGCTCTTCTGAACAAAATTAACTACAATATTATGGGAAAACTTTGAACTACATCTTTCTGACTCCCCATGAGGTCACGTGACGTGAGAGTAGTGAGTTTCTACCTTAAGTGCCCGGACTGCCCCGTCGTCGCGTCGTC
>NW_007450556.1:0-378 GCF_000475195.1 Diaphorina citri | reverse complement strand
TTAAGTTGGACAATCAAGAAAGTTAACCTGATGCAAAAATTGGTCGAAATTGGAAGAAAAATGTGTAGCTAAAATATTGAAAAAAAAAATGATTTGGAAATTTTCAATTCTGAATCCGAACTTTAATTACAAGATGTTTCAGTGAGCCCAAATTTGAACCCAAAAAAATTGAAATTATAAAACCGATTTTAATGGATATAATGGGGAAAACCCAAAGTAAAGTAGAATAGTTTATTATTAATTTTTAATTTGGAAACTTTCAAAAATTAAAGAAAAATAATTGAAAATTATTGAATTATTATTGAAAAATCGATGCTTACCTTGACAAGTTTGCGAATTTTCTTGGCGATAAATCCTTCCTTGGATGATGGCAGGCAT
>NW_007450555.1:0-378 GCF_000475195.1 Diaphorina citri | reverse complement strand
TTTGGTTGAGCCCCTATAATTTTCGCGGGCAGCCATTTTTTCGTGATGACGTCAGTTCATGTGTCAGTTCGTGATGACCTCAGTTCATGCGTAAACCATGGCTGTTTCAACGTTATTTTTTTTGCGACATTTTAGGGGATTTAGGGACCGTTTTGGATGTTTTTGAGTGCGCCAATGCACTTTTTGGGTAGTTTTACATCGGAATAGGACTCTATCTCGAAAAAAATTTTCATTTGGTTGTGCCCCATTAAGTGAGAGAATAAGGGACGCCCCTTGTTCTCTCAAAGAGAAAACCATGAAGTACTAAAATACGCCTTACAATAAGGCGTATTTTTAAGAACGCAATATCACATTCAAAATTTCAGACATTTTTTTTTT
>NW_007450554.1:0-378 GCF_000475195.1 Diaphorina citri | reverse complement strand
TGAAGTATTCTGTAGTTGTCTATTTGATATTCTACTGATTCCACCATTGGGTCAACGAAAAGGTCATTTCTATGTATATCAATGACCCCACTCACCCTTCAAAGAAATAAAAGTAATTGGAATACGAAAATAGCCAATATTGGAGGGTAGGTCGTTATTCCATTAAAATGCCATTAGAGGGCAGATTAAACACTTAGTGGAGAAGAAGGACCGGCTACCAGAAGTTAAACACAATTGAACCTTTTCAAATACAAACAGAAACCTTTTCCAGACTCTTCAGTCACTTACTTACTTTTAGTAAGTTCGAAAGTAAGCTCAGTCCCTTGTGCTTCACCGATCACCAATTTTTTGTTACGACTGACTCTCTGAACTAAAAGG
>NW_007450553.1:0-378 GCF_000475195.1 Diaphorina citri | reverse complement strand
CTCTCTCCATGTAACTCCATGTCAATTCCAATTTTATCGTTATAGTTAAAGTTTTTGTTGGAGGGGAAAGAGGAGGAACGGAACTTAAATAAATTTGATTACCTATAACCTATATCCTATGTGTAGGTCGGCACTTTAAATGGATTGTAAAAAAATGGCCGGCTTTTGAGGCTCTTTTTACCTGCAAAATTAAATTTTCATTTGGTTTCAAAGTCAATATCACGAGGTGGTAATTGTAATAACATAAGGAAAAAGTGGGGAGTGAATAGATTGTGGGTCTCTTTTAGGGTTTAAATTTTTCTTTGGGTTTAATTTAAACTGGTGGGGTCTGTGGGTCTCTTAAGGTGTACATTGTGTAGGTTTTTTATCGCGATAACT
>NW_007450552.1:0-378 GCF_000475195.1 Diaphorina citri | reverse complement strand
CGGTATCGTAGTTCAGTAGATACATATATGATGAATAATGAGATGACAGAGAAAAGAAGGAAAACGTGAAGAAATACAAACAATAGCGTTAAATGACGTACGTATGCGTATACCTAAGGTGACTGGATGATTGTAAAAACAGGAAAAAGAGTAAAAACTAATCGTAGACGAGTCTGAAGGAAAAATACTACTACAATGTGGACTATTAACACCGCATAGTTTCGGGAACTCCAGACTCCTGTTCTAAATGCGGGAATTCTGGACACGAAGTCCGTCACGATTTCAACTGCCCCGCGGATACCACTCAACTCGATCCGAGATCACTGTGAACAGACCCTATTTATAGTACGGCCGTTTTCTTGATGGGCCTCGAAGAGA
>NW_007450551.1:0-378 GCF_000475195.1 Diaphorina citri | reverse complement strand
TGTGACATACGGCGTGACACATAATGGTGTGTGACACATTAACTGACACGATTTATGTGTCGTGTGACAGGCGGACAAATGATGCTGTGTTCATCACCTTGGTTGATTTATTGAGAACCGGGGGTTCGAATCCCGACGCGACGGTTTATAAATACTTTTTTTTACTGGAGGTATTTTTAAATACCCAATGAGGTAATTAAAGAAATTAATGAATAAATAAATAAATAATCAGGCTCTGTGTACCTCCATATTTTCTCTCTCTCTCTCTCTCTCTCTCTTTGTTTAGTCAATTTATGAACTTCTCTCTCTCTCTTTTTTCAACTATCTAGTCCCTCCATCTACCCCTATAGAGAGCGATTGAAAGGGAGGGACCTTCTC
>NW_007450550.1:0-378 GCF_000475195.1 Diaphorina citri | reverse complement strand
AGAACAGCCTTACATTTCATACCACCATCAAATAACTGAAATGCGTCACTCAAACACTGAATGGTACGAGGGACTATAGGGTATTCACCAATGACTATAGGGTAGTCACCAATGACGTCACACAGTATGATCTCAATACAGTGTCCCTGAAGATGACAAGTGATGAAACACCTCAGTCTTCTTAGGAGTTCTTTATTATGGTTGTTATTGTTTGCGATACCTTTGTTAATGCAACCAATTTGTAAGCAATGCAGATAGTACGGCTGGGTGTTGGATTTATTCTGTCAGAGATGTATGTTTGAGACCACTTACTTAGAGCAGTTGCACTTCCTTGGGTGAGGTTTCAAAGTCAAAGAGCAGAAAAAATGAGGAACTAGG
>NW_007450549.1:0-378 GCF_000475195.1 Diaphorina citri | reverse complement strand
TCACGGAATCAATCATTTGCATGATACAAATTGAGGCCCCGCCGGGAATCGAACCCGGGTCTCCCGCGTGCAAGGCGAGCGCTGTGACCACTACGCCATGGGAGCTGACTTACTTTCTGATTTAATGCAATTGTAAGGTTCTGATGTTCAATTTTGAACCAATGTACTTTAATTTTAAGCACAGGAAAGAATCGGCAGAAAGCAAATTAAACCCCTAATTGAATACTCTTAGTTTATCAAGACGGCTAGGAAGTAGGAAGGTTCAATTTTCTAAGACGGTTAAAGGTTTTTTGAGGTTTCGGAAGGTTGAATTTAGGTTATTTGCTTACGTTTTCTCGGCTTCGTGATGACAGACTTGCTGGCCGGACTTGGTTCTCC
>NW_007450548.1:0-378 GCF_000475195.1 Diaphorina citri | reverse complement strand
AGATGACGCATCACATGAAGTGATGGAAATTCGGTATTCCTGCTGCCAAAATTAAGGGTTTTGTACAAAGTTATTGTTAAGAAGGATCAAGATGCAGTAACTGCAGCGAATTCACAATAGTAAATTAATATAGTAAAGACTAAAAATCTCAAAAACCACTAGACGAATCACAGACGACTCATTCCATTTAAAAATCACTTAACAGACCTCATTAGCTTAATGTGCATACATGAAAGTTCCAAAAGCTCTCAAGCCACAAACTCAATGAAGTGGATTAGAAATTCAAAATTCTCGAGGGATGGGGGCCCCCAGATCCCTTATGTGTCAGCCAGATCCAAATGCCACGCACATTTCCCAATCCGGAGTGGAAGAAAAGGT
>NW_007450547.1:0-378 GCF_000475195.1 Diaphorina citri | reverse complement strand
AGCTTTAAATCTACAAGTTTCCCGGCGACCTTTTGCTACCTATACGTACGAAACTGGCAAATGTTCAAGTGTCTAGGTTAGGTATTTTGTTTGAAAGAAGCTCTTTTGTATAGGTATTGGTAGATAACATACAACTCTGCCATAAGCTATTGCTAGGTTGATAAAGTTCGGGACTACCAGGTTCACGTTGAAAGATTCCTGACCATGCTCAGAGACTGGAGGGATATTGCAATTATTGGTGAAAGTTTTTGGACCATATTGGTAGCGTAGTGGTCAAGACGCTTGCCTGGTAAACAGGAAGGCGTGGGTTCGATCCCAGCCGAGGCATGGAATTTTATCCTCATTTATTTGAGACTTTGACCACATAATAATGGAGCT
>NW_007450545.1:0-378 GCF_000475195.1 Diaphorina citri | reverse complement strand
TCAATAAAAACTCAAAGAAATCAATGATCTTACTAATAATAATAAATCCAGCACTTACCTATTCCAGAACAGTTTACTTCTCGGAATAGATAGAGAAAAGGGAGAGATAGAGAGGGGTAGAAGAAGAAGAAGCAAAGATAGAGCTATGTTTACTTCTCACAATCATTGTGTTGAAATACAATATACTGATCTCCTATTAGGTTTTCCCTTCTTAACACATCCCCAATATGGGACACAGCATCTCATTAACTCATTCTTTTTCTATTTTTTGCCATCTTTTCCTTCTCTATAGAGAAATAGCTATTTTCCCCTATTCTTTCTTCAGTTACATATTTCTTTCTTCTTCTTTATTGTTATTTCTTTTAATTTATTATGTTA
>NW_007450544.1:0-378 GCF_000475195.1 Diaphorina citri | reverse complement strand
CACCATCTAAAAACCAATAAGCATCCTGGAGGGGACTTGGGCCGGCCATTCACTATCAGGTACCTAGACCTGACAGGTCTGTGAATGACTGGCCTTAGAACGTAAAATTCCTGCTTTTGCTCTGTAAAGTTGGAGTAAAATAAAGTTGGACAATCGAGGTTAAAGCGAAAACTTCAAAAATGGTGTCCATGTTGTACTACGTAAACCCATAGTGAATCTTGACTTGGGTTAGTGTAATACATACAACTACCATGGCCTTTGTTATACGATGTACAAGTTTCGTTGTCTTCAAAGTCTCTTTGACTCTTTGTCCCCGGCTATCTCTAATGTAATTTTATTGAAACTATCACTTTGTGTGTTTTAATTAAAATAATCCCT
>NW_007450543.1:0-378 GCF_000475195.1 Diaphorina citri | reverse complement strand
GATTGCTTTGGGCTGACATTTGGTTTTGGCTGCAAATTTTACGAGTGGATGCCCTTCGCACTCAACCTTTGCTATTTCATTAGCAAGGGAAATTCAGGCCGGTATTATACTCCCTGTTTAAAGTCCCCCAGCCAGACTACTTGCGTACAATCAGGTATTTGAAGGCTAAACCCAACATCTGAAATTATCATATAAACTGAGGTCGGTAGGTCAAAGCCCTAGAAATGAAAATACCCAACCTGCAATGTAACTCGAAAAAAATATCAGATATAAATTTATAAATACCTACATCTAGATATAAAAATATTTACCTACCGTTCTGTAAAACTAGGGTATTATCTTCCTACGACACGACATAACAAGAAACGAAAATTCGAA
>NW_007450542.1:0-378 GCF_000475195.1 Diaphorina citri | reverse complement strand
TTACCACGCTCACTTGTCAGAAATTTAATAGTTGACATGATGATGTCCAAAACCAAACTAATAGGTAATTACATGAAAATGTCCAAATCATTGTTTATCACACATTTTCCTCTTTCTATCTTCAAGTATCGGGGGAATTTACATAGTACACATTTCGGGGGAGTTTACCATTTGAGACTCAGGTAGTCGATTTCATTTTCGGGGGAATTTACAGCCGGAAATGAGGACCCTTGAAAAAATCGGGGGAATTTACATACAGCCGTATGCACCTTTAGCATCTATGCTTCCATTTTTCTTCTTTTCCTTTTCTTTCTTCTAAAATAATAGCAGTAAGACTAGTCAGAGACAGAGATAGGTAGGTAATTATTTTAGAAGCAG
>NW_007450541.1:0-378 GCF_000475195.1 Diaphorina citri | reverse complement strand
ATTAAATCTATTTCATTATACATAGTGTTTCGCCCGAGTAATTTGCTACAAAACGATTTGAGCTTGCGAGCTTTCTGTTGGTTTTGTTTTGTTTGGTGGAGTAATCCGTGTTGCTTTCCCCGCCCAGTGATGTTTTGCGGAATTTATCACGGTGGAAACGCGAAATGCGAGTATTTTCACGATTGAAAACGCTGCCTGAATATTAATAATTAATAGATTAATTATTAATGGATTGAAGGTGATTGTTTTTTTCTTTTCTTTTTTTTTTAATTACACCATCTACACCCTCGTTCTAATAAATTAGATCGGGGCAGTTACTGATGGGTGGGTGTGTGTATACACACATATTACTTTTCTGAGTGAAACAGATCTGGTTTC
>NW_007450540.1:0-378 GCF_000475195.1 Diaphorina citri | reverse complement strand
GGCTAGACATCAACTGTCAGTATAGGCACGAGGTTATTTGGCCGTAACAAGAGGGTTATTACTAGCTTATCCAGATGGGGTGTAATTTCAACACATGTAAGACTGAAAGATCTTTAACGGAGAGATTACATAAAAATGAAATGCAACATTTAACGCGAAAGGAACTCGTTGTACCCAATGAAAATGTAACAAGTTACAAATGTCATCATTAGAACTGACCAGAAAATCAGCATCTTCTTTTATTCACTTTAAGGACTAAGACCAAGACCACATTCATTTCAATATCAGTCAAATAGGCCAAATTCTTCAAATTTTAAGGTTTGTGACCTAGATATTGGCCCCTTTTAATATAAGTCCAACTTTCATGGGGTAAGTAAA
>NW_007450539.1:0-378 GCF_000475195.1 Diaphorina citri | reverse complement strand
ATGTGGCCCGCGAAGCTTTTTGGGATTTGTACAAACTTACCTGGAAACTGACCCCCTTTAGTGTTTAGCTACAATTAAGAGAATATACTTGTGGCCCGCATACACATGGAAGTTGGAAACCCCTGTCCTAGATCATAATAAGGGTGGGGTACCGTTTTGGCCCGAAGTATCATTTTGCCCCGTGTTCCCCTAAAGCTGTATTTTATTTTCCACAAAGACCGGATCTCCAAAGTGAGTTTAAACTCTGTTTAAGTTTTAATCTCGGTTTAAGCAATCTGATTGCTTAATGCGAGAGTTAAGCTTAACTCCAAATATCTCGAAAAGAGGTATGTTTGAAAGCTTAGTCCGTTCTTCCTCTTAACCCCTCAAATAAGGTAG
>NW_007450538.1:0-378 GCF_000475195.1 Diaphorina citri | reverse complement strand
TATGCACTGAACATTTTCATTTGGAGTTTAACAAATATAAATGTCAATAAACGTATTATTATACTTAATAATTGAGTTCCCTTTTGCTGCTTGATCGTTTTGAAAACGAGCCTTGCATCGTGAAGTTGTTGGAAATAGACTGCACGTGGTTTTGTCTTATTAGCTACTTTGGGATGAAACGGGAATGTCTTGTGTGAATTGTGACACTGAACAGCATAAATCTGATGTTTTGTTGTCTTATCTCGGTATCAATATCATCAGCATTACTAGAATTTTATTAGTGAATATATACCTAGTTTTTTATTTATTTTAATTTATACCTAGTTTAATTTTGAAGTCAACTGCTTACTTTTATACTCGTACCTACAATCATCTATC
>NW_007450537.1:0-378 GCF_000475195.1 Diaphorina citri | reverse complement strand
TTAAAAGTTACTAGACCAAGTTATAATTCAATGTAGATCTTTATGAAATTAGAGTCACCCATCTACAGGTTAAACATCTTCAGGAAATTAACTTGTTCAATTTTGTGCCTCTGAGAGCTCCTTTTCCTGAGTTGTAAGTTCTAACTGAGTTTTATAGTTCACTAGTAATTTTGTATGATTGTGGTAGTAGAATTGTGGTAGTTGCTCCATTCTACATACTTTAATCTGTTTCATTACTACGAAAAACGGCGATAAAACACCTCTTTAAAAATCATAATTAACTTGTGTTTTCACATTTCAATTTAATTCAATACATACCTCGTTGAGTATGAAAGAAATGAGATGGTTTCGTTGAGTGATTATATTAACAAGGAGGTT
>NW_007450536.1:0-378 GCF_000475195.1 Diaphorina citri | reverse complement strand
TTTACGTAAAATGAAAGATTCTAAGTAAACTCTTTACAAATAAGATGACATCACCTCTCTGCAATCTCTTGTCTAATCGAATGTCTCCTCTTGTATCTGGAGATTTTCGAGTGACACTTATATGAAACCTGTTACCTGTTGCCGTCTTTTCTACTTTCACCCAGCGTCCAAGTCAGCCACCTTTGAGCCATCACCTTGGAGCTGTCTAGGACGCGTCTCGGAAAGTGAAGTTCTTTTCAGGAGGTCTAACTTGATAGTATAACTGCTAAAGTCTTTATTGATGGATTCACCCTCCGTTCGACAACAAGCTTTTTTTACACATTTAGCTCACTCTAGAGGAGGAGAACTATCGATAGTCGGCGCCATCGATAGTTTTTT
>NW_007450535.1:0-378 GCF_000475195.1 Diaphorina citri | reverse complement strand
TCCAACCTAACTAGGCTACCACAAAGAGAACTTACTTTTCACTTTTCTCAGCAGTTTTACTGACATACTTTTCCGATGGCACTAAAGTTGGTGTTGGGGTAGAACTTTTCTTCTTTGTAGTCATTTTGACAAGGATGCTTTTAGTGTACCCGTGACCTCTGGATGTAAAGTTTATGATAGTTTCATCTTGAACCTCAACTCAATAAATCACTTTCACTTTCACAAATCAAAAAGAAAAACTTTTTTCTCCAAGTGCAAAGTTGAGAATCAAGAATTTTTGAAATTTTCCCGCTGTCACGTGGTGACACGTGACCAAACTCTAGTGTCGCTCTCTAGCGGCTTAAAGATTGAAATAAAAAAAGGAGCCAAAATTTGAAA
>NW_007450534.1:0-378 GCF_000475195.1 Diaphorina citri | reverse complement strand
GCATTCCGTTTAAACTGTGTTGAATCTGGTGATATGCAGGCTATAAATTGTGTCTGTTCGAATATAAATTGCTTCAATTCACGACAATTTGTTTGCTCTTGGCACAATAAATCAAGAGCTATTTGAGCATAGTGAATATATTGTGACATCGTGACAACGGGCAAAGTTTAGCTCAGTTCAATATCTCAAAGTCGAGAAATTGGACAGAAAACAATACTTTCCTATGTTGTAGCCAAAATATACATTAGTTAAGCAAGGTCTTTTTAATGAATTGTTAGTGTATGTATTATTATTCTTTAATAACCCATCAAATATATGAGACCTTGTTTAGACTGCTGGGGTAAAGGGACTTTTCAGTCCTATTCGGGCAGGATAAAC
>NW_007450533.1:0-378 GCF_000475195.1 Diaphorina citri | reverse complement strand
ACAGCTGCAGGAGTAGGATGAGAAGTTACAGGAAGCGATGGTTTTGGTACAGGTGCTGTAGATGTTGAGGGTATTGAAGAAATCCTTGCATAGGTGCTGATTTGTTCCTCCGATACATGCATTCCATCACTGAGTTGGTTTTCAGTGATGGTCACATTATTGTCAGAGAATGTACTATTCTGATCAGTGAAAGATTGGAACATGGTCGCATCCGGCATTGCGTTTCGGGATCCATTGTTTTCTTCTTCCACATTACCATACAGTTGGGATTTCAGCTCAGAGATAATTGCCTCTTTGTCCAGGATCTTCTTGTTTACTTCATCTTTATCACGCATGCATGACAGAAGTTGATCCTGTAGATTTTCACTTTCTCCAACT
>NW_007450532.1:0-378 GCF_000475195.1 Diaphorina citri | reverse complement strand
AAACCTAAAAAAAAAAAAAAAAGAACGAACCTTATCTATTTAGGATAAAATCTGCCCCGGGTGGGAATCGAACAAGGTAGAAGGTAGATGCATTACCCTCCAAGCTGACTAGCAGAAAAAGGTTGTAGGGTGAACGTGGTACCAGTAACACATGGAGTAAGTATGCCAGAAGGCGTGGGATGTATATAAAACCAATGGATAAAATGCTGAGCCCTTGAAGCGCACCTACCCCTTAAAAATAATGAAAAAAAAGCAACCGCCCTTCGCATGTTGCAAAATATGAAGGATTAAATTTTAATGATGGCATCTCTGAAATTTATTATTGGTTTTATTCGGGCACCATGTTTGCATGCATTAACTTTATTGAATTGAACATCA
>NW_007450531.1:0-378 GCF_000475195.1 Diaphorina citri | reverse complement strand
CACCTAGAATAGAATATTTTTGGACGCGTCCACTGAAAAAATATCCGTCTTAAGTGCAATCCAAGGACCAACATTCAAGTTTCTAATGTTCAATGTCATTTTGTTCTGTTTCCGTAAGTCCTTCAATTTCGGCCCACATCTAGCCCATCTACCTTACTTCAAACTTGCATGCTCTTCGTCTTGAGTTGTCTGCCTCCTATTGTTTTGACATATTCAAAGCGACATGTTTGTTTATCAGGCGGATTTTGTATGTAAATTGAAAATTATGGCACGTCTTGGTGCCTATGTACCTTATCCAATACAGTAGTAATCATTAGGATATTTCGGAGACAGAAGGAATCTGTCAGTAAGGACATCAAAGGCTCAAAGGCTTTTGAA
>NW_007450530.1:0-378 GCF_000475195.1 Diaphorina citri | reverse complement strand
ATTTATCTCCGTGTATCTGCAATACTGTGTCGGACTCTATGACATTCTAATATGTAAACAAACCATTAAATATACTGGATCGTTCAGACCTATGTCCCAGTTGGTGTTCTAGCCTGGCTAGTTAGCTTGGAAGGGAGCGTGACGTGAGATCGATTCCCGGTCGAGGCGAACTTACTGATTTTAGGACAAAGAGCAACCTAGTTAAATTGGAAGTTAGAGCGCCCAACTTGTAACTTGTGAGCGACGTGGGCCAGGTTCCCGGCCGAGGGCGAACATTATTTGGGTTCATTTTTGGGGAGAAAGTTAATGAGAAAAGGAAATTTGGATATTTTTTTTTTTTTTTTTTTTTTTTTAAGGGGTTTTAGAGGGGGAACTGTA
>NW_007450529.1:0-378 GCF_000475195.1 Diaphorina citri | reverse complement strand
GGTTCTATCAAGTGTTTGGTGCTTTATTAACTCAGTTTGGGCTATTGGGTGTTTCATGACCAAGTAGAGCTCAACATAACGATGTCTGTCAGTAAAATAAAGGTAAGAAAGCTTTGCATTCTAGGGACTTACCAAGTCATTCAAGGCAGAGAAGTAGGCATTAACCCCACCCTTGATCAAACTTTGACTACATAAAGTTTGATATCTGCAGCATCCTGCCTTTTAAAATAACCTCAAACAAAGAGATTGACCATCAGTGATGGTCTAAAGTGTCTAAGTAAAGTACATAGTGTCTGTGGGGTGGACGGGTGGATATTGGATAACTAAATTACCTAAACTACCTTTTCATCCTTCCAGATTGGTTTCATAGGAGGTTCA
>NW_007450528.1:0-378 GCF_000475195.1 Diaphorina citri | reverse complement strand
GTTAAGCTACGCCGAGCAAGACCACTAAATGGATGAGTGACATGAGTTCCATAAGAAATACACAGGAAGCAGAGACTGTGAGAGAGAAATGTTCCACTCTCGACCAACATTTTAAGTTTTGTTTATGTTTTTAGTTTTAGTTTGATAACTACGCAGCTAATAGGGAGTGTGCAGCGCGTCCATATTTTTTAATATTTTCTATAAGTTTGGCCATGCCTCGGGAAGAACTAGCACAATTCCGGAGCAAAGCAATGGAATTCAGCTAGTAATAGATAACAAACAAATAATTATGTACTTAAGTAAGTCAAATTTTATGGATTGGTGTTGTGACAATATAATTATTTTTACTAACCTTTTGAATGATAGACATTATAACTA
>NW_007450527.1:0-378 GCF_000475195.1 Diaphorina citri | reverse complement strand
TTTTGATCAGAAGCTGAATATTTGATACCTTTTATTTGTATCAAATGCCTAAATAGCTTAAATTTATCTAGGAACCTAACTACTTCGGTAGGTATTTTTTATTATTATTTTTTTTTTTACTATTCCTATTTTGTTTCAGCAAAATGGGGAAAGTAACAACAAAATATGATAAGTCCAAGTCAGGAACGAAGAAAAAGGAGCTAAAGAGCTTTTTTACAATAAATTTACCCACTGTTGTTATTTCTCCTTCTTCTTCTCCTCTCATGTTCAGATGGGGTTAGGGTTTGTCTAATATTTGCAAAATACCCACCTAAAAGGTCACCATTTGCACGAAAAGACCTTTTAGGTGATCATAAGTGAAGGGTGTCAACGAATCAC
>NW_007450526.1:0-378 GCF_000475195.1 Diaphorina citri | reverse complement strand
TAAACTGCTATTAAGTCTCACCTCTTTAATTTCCTCTAATCTGTTTATCTCACATGGAGGTAGTTCTATTGGTGGACTTCCATCACTCATGTCATCAAACCTTTCATCCTCGGATTCTTCTATGATGTCCTGTGTGATCTCTACAGATGGATCTTTACCTTGCACCTGCACCAGAATACACGTGTTCAATTTAAATGTAGGCCATGAAAATATAATATACAGTCGAACCTGTCTAAGTGGGATCTGTCTTAGTGGGAAAAAAATCGTGGTCCCTTCATTTTTTACTCTAAAACCTGTTTAGATGGGAAATTCAAGCCTCTAAAAGTGGGAATGGCTTTTTACTAGCAACTTGGTTTGGAGCCTCTGTAAGTGGGAATT
>NW_007450525.1:0-378 GCF_000475195.1 Diaphorina citri | reverse complement strand
TCAAGCAACGAGTGTCCATGATAAAGTAAGTCTAATTAATGTAACGACCGTTGCAATGAACTCTCAAGAATACGTAAGATTCATTCCACATAAAAAAACTTTAGCAGTTATACAGTGATGGGTAATCTCTTATACCCCCCCGTCACTAAAAACTTTGAGAGATGCCAATAATTTAATGATTTCAAGAAAAAGGACGGATAGAATGAACCAACAAGAGAGAAGCTATTTAGACGCTAAACATGATTTACAAAGTGAGGGGTTTGATGCAAAAACGACCCATAAAACTACCTAATTCTTATGCGCAATAAGTCGTTCTTGCTTCAAAGCCCTCATTAATATTTCTTATAGATTTTCACATACTTGCTCTGAACTTTTATT
>NW_007450524.1:0-378 GCF_000475195.1 Diaphorina citri | reverse complement strand
CCCGCGTGCAAGGCGAGTGCAGTGACCACTACGCCATGGGAGCTGACGTTGGTAAAAAAAAAATAGACTGATCCCCCGCCCCCTCAAAATTTAGAATTTCGCCCCTGATAGGGGGTGAAAATTAGTATTTGTAAATTTCATTTTTGATTTTGAAATTCAATGTGAATCATTAATGGGAACTATTTGAAGCACAAATCACGGATCAAAATTAATTTCTCATTTTTGGTTGCTTCCCCTATTGGTGACGGAAAAACGTGAAAATTCGGAATATTGAATAGACCACTCCATCTCTGGTAGTCCGATCGAGTTCAAACTTGTACCAAAGCACTACGTTCTTTAAGGCCTTTGATAAGATGTATCAGAAGTAGGGGGTTCTCA
>NW_007450523.1:0-378 GCF_000475195.1 Diaphorina citri | reverse complement strand
CCCAGTACCTCAACCATACCCAGTTGAGAAAATCGTTGAAAAACCAGTACATGTCGACAGACCAGTCCCATACCCAGTTGAAAAGATTGTCGAAAAACCAGTTCACATCGATAGACCAGTGCCATATCCAGTTGACAGACCATACCCAGTTCCTCAGCCATACCCAGTCGAGAAGATTGTAGAGAAGAAGGTCCCATACCCAGTTGACAGACCATACCCAGTACCTCAACCGTACCCAGTTGAGAAAATTGTTGAAAAACCATACCCAGTTGAGAAGATTGTTCATGTTGACAGACCAGTCCCACAACCATACCCAGTAGAAAAGATTGTTGAGAAGCCAGTCCACATTGACAGACCAGTCCCATACCCAGTAGAGAA
>NW_007450522.1:0-378 GCF_000475195.1 Diaphorina citri | reverse complement strand
TCAGAAAATTTCAGTACATAACAGAATAAACCATATGTGACGTTATTTTGGCAAACACTGACTCAAAAGTTAAGAAACGGCTGGCTTTCTCCTATCGTGTCTTCCTTCCCTCTTCTCTTTGGAAGGATAAGACCTTGACATTTGTCGCCATTCCTTTTCTTTCCCAAGCCCAAGTATGTAATGCAAAACTTCACCAAGAAATCAACAGCACGACGGGAAAAGAAACCTTTTTTCCCACAAGGAAAAAGAAATTAAGGAACAAGATCCGCTGAAAAATTGTTTTCCTTCACAAATGCACATCGAAAGGATTAAGGAGTTAACAATTCAGAATAGCGAAGAGTGAGGAGTTAAGAAGTCATTCATGATTTATTATTATAT
>NW_007450521.1:0-378 GCF_000475195.1 Diaphorina citri | reverse complement strand
TCGTTCCGAGAACGAACCTTATCTGCTCAGGATAAATTTCGCCCCGGGTGGGAATCGAACCCGCAACCTAGCGCTTACGAGGCAGGGGCTCTATAACCAAGCTAACTTTGGCTGATGGCTCATTCCTTACTTCTCATTGTGGTCCAGTATTTTGACATTTTGCTCAAAAATGAATGGGTAAGAGGCAGAGCGTACCAAGTCCGAAAAATGGAGTTAAAGATTAGAACTAGAAATTTTTAAATAAAGATAGCCATTTTCTTTTTTCTTTCTCATTTCAATACAACACTAAAGTGAAGTTAGCAACCAATGTATAATAATAATCATAATTATAAAAATAATAATAGTGCTTATTCATACTGCTCGCATTGGACTGAAAAG
>NW_007450520.1:0-378 GCF_000475195.1 Diaphorina citri | reverse complement strand
GCAAAGGATAATTTGGGGATACAAAATCCTGTTCCTAGACGTCCTCTTTCCTCTGGATGTGAAGAAAATTATATTTGTAGACGCCGATCAGGTAAAATTAATTTATTTTCAACACAAAAAGTATCCTTGAAATTTTCAAAGTGGTTTGATAGAGGGAACTGTAACTGCTAAGGTCTTATTGTCCCAAAAGCGAAGAGAGAGGAAAGACGGGATAGGAGAAAGTCAGCCGTTCCGAGAACGAACCTTATCTGTTTCGGATAAAATCCGTCCTGGGCGGGAATCGAACCCGCGTCCTAGCGCTTACAAGGCAGACGCACTACCAACTAAGCTAACTAGGCTGGCCAAACTAGGCTGACCTTAGCAGTTACAGTTCCCTCT
>NW_007450519.1:0-378 GCF_000475195.1 Diaphorina citri | reverse complement strand
GTAGGTACCACTTTTCTATTGATGTAAAAAAATGAAAACTCGTGGCACTCATATTAAAAGGTTACGACTAAATTAACCTTTTTTTCCGATCTCGGTAAAAAAAATCCACCACGTGAATGAAAGCTCTCAGCAAATTCAATGCTTTGAAAATGTGTACCTCGTAAGATAAAGCACAATGAGGGACTTTTTTTGTTCGTTGATATAATCAAATTTTCATATGGGTACATGGTACAATTGGTACATACGTGTGTATCTCTATTTTCAATTTACTCCTGCACTGGTAAGACTTTGGGGTGGCAAGTTTGCAGAGAGCATTGTGTACATTTCTGTAACATTGTGTGTTCACAACATCATGGATGATGTGTATTTTATATCTCT
>NW_007450518.1:0-378 GCF_000475195.1 Diaphorina citri | reverse complement strand
ATACCTCGGCTGGGATTGAACCCACGCCCTCCTGTTTACCAGGCGAGCGCCTTGACCACTACACCACCGAGGCATAAACGACAGTTTGCTATACTCTCTGTCCTAATAAACCTTTGGCTACCTCAAGCTCAAGGGTGCCCGTTTTCTTAGTGATGTCTACAGTTCAATGAACTACTTACTCCACAAGGTCTACTTACCTGCCCGCAGCCCACCAGTTCAGCAACCCGTTTACAACTCGGCGGCAGATTCTCCCACAACTGTAGACACCTCATCCAGTCCAGTTCTCCCCACTGTTCTGACACAGAGTACGGTGTAATCTCATAGATAATGTGTAGCTCGCTGTCCAGAACGAAACACTGACGTGCTTTGGACAGCTCT
>NW_007450517.1:0-378 GCF_000475195.1 Diaphorina citri | reverse complement strand
GGAAGAAGAAGGAGGAGCAGAGGAAGGATTAAGGTAGGAAAAGGATGAGGAGTTGAAACGAAGAAGGGGAGAAAGAGTAAAGAAGAAGAGGAGGAAGAGGAGGAGTAAAAGAGGAAGAAATAGGAAGACCAAGAGTAGGAGGAAGAGGAAAGAAAGGAAGGAGAAAGAGAGAAAAAAGAATGAGAAAATTAGTAAGCCAACAGGAATCATAAGTATTTAAAGACTTATTGTTTAACTTCCTCTAATGGTAACGAAATAGTTAGTTCAGACAACAACCACACAGAACGTTGCTTAACTTCATGGACTGGTTCATTGAGGGCTCTATATTGTAGGTGCATTGAAGGCACATAGATAGAGACAATTTAGAATATTAAGGTG
>NW_007450516.1:0-378 GCF_000475195.1 Diaphorina citri | reverse complement strand
AATATAATGGGCGTGGTCCGCCACGTGGCATGTAAAATTGAGTTAAGTAGGTAATTATTGATTAAATTAAGTAATTTTAAGTAGGTAGATTTTTTAATTATTTCAGTAAGTGCATAAAAAGTGGTCTTTACATGGGCTCATACCCCATCAGTGTGGCATATGTAATATTAGATACCTAGTACCTAAGTAACACGTGATGGTCTTTACAAGATGGGCTCACACCCCACCAATGTGGCATGTATCTTCATATAAATAAATAAAATTTAATGAAACAGGCTTTGGTCAAAATGTAATATGAAATACCTTTAGCACATTTTGACGATATAAGACCTGTTTTTTTTTTTTTTTTTTTTTTTTTTTTTTTTTTTTTTTTTTTAT
>NW_007450515.1:0-378 GCF_000475195.1 Diaphorina citri | reverse complement strand
ATTACTTGAAGGGTAGCATAAATATTGTACTCACATAATCAAGAAAAGAAAAAAAATCTATGTTGGTGAGAAATACCTAAATACCGATTTGTAATCAAAAAGAGAAAGAAAAACATAATACCTCATGTGGTAGGTACAAGCATAGGTAATAGCAAGATTTATTGTTCTCTAAACAATGTACAATGACACAAAAATAAAGTTCCAAAGTTACTTGTTTTAATATTAGGTAATCTAATCTTTCAGACCTAGTGTTTTCCTGTACAAGGAGTGATAGGTACTAATTTTAGAGTGGGAATTTCTAAATAATGTTCTACCTAGCATAAGGATTATTATTTGTACTAGTATCACTACTAGAATCAATAAGACTTGGGTCAGGTG
>NW_007450514.1:0-378 GCF_000475195.1 Diaphorina citri | reverse complement strand
AGAGTAACACATGCAGAAGGTAGGTGAAAATTGAACAACTCGTATATTGTATGTTGGTAGCTATTGTATTGTTTTGTACAAAGCTTATGGTACCTGAGATCAATCAATGTGATACCATGGTATCTTAGGACTAAATATTGAGAAATCACATTGATTGGTAGCTATGCTTTAGCACACTTCGTGATGGGCACAAGTTTTGATACAGCTAACTGTAACTGTTAAGGACTTATTGTCCCGAAATCGAAGAGAGAAGGAAGACAGAATAGGAGAAAGCCAGCCGTTCCGAGAACGAACCTTATTTTCACCCGGCGGGCACAAGTTTTGACGCTATAAAAGGAGGTTTATCAGTAATAATTCAGTAGGTCAGTATCTATAAGT
>NW_007450513.1:0-378 GCF_000475195.1 Diaphorina citri | reverse complement strand
TAATAATAATAATTATCTAATAATACATTCTTATATCATACGTTATGAGAGCTTTCTATGGCCTATACATATGAATGAGCTCAAAGCTCCATTGTCATAATATGGGAGGCCAGTTTGCCTTACACTAAGAAAAAATTGGTATTCTATTCTTGTATTTTTACTTTCTATTACCTTTTTTAGAGTTGGAAATGTTGGGATGTTGTTTGGACCTTTGTAAAATAAACTGAATACTTGGCACGTGTTCCTTTTTTCCTTCAAAATAATAAAGGCCTACCTACTCTGTAAATTTCAACATGACTTAGCTATAGATATCTTGTACATGAGTAAATAATTATGAAAAAATAATAAAATAAAAAAATTTACCTAGATTTTGAAAAA
>NW_007450512.1:0-378 GCF_000475195.1 Diaphorina citri | reverse complement strand
AGATTAGATAGGTACAAATTCGTTAGGAAAGAACTATTACAAGTTTAAGTCACATTCGAGTGGGTAAATTTTGTTGATGGGTCTGATAATTTCGTATCCATTTGGACAACGGATAACAACTGTTCTCACATTCTTGTCTTGACTCAAATTCAGTTTAATTATTTTGCCAAGAGTCCAAAACTGACGTGGTTTATTCCGATCCTTGATAAGAACAACTTGACTTGATTTTCTCTCGGAGAAAATCTGACTGAATTTTTCCCAGTTTTGTGAGAGTCAAATCTTTCTCTCAAGCTTTGTAGATATTGAGTATTGAACAGAGTCCAGAATTGATTCAATATTTCGCAACCTTGATTCCAGAACTCTGTTAATCTACGTACA
>NW_007450511.1:0-378 GCF_000475195.1 Diaphorina citri | reverse complement strand
TCCAACAGAAACAATTCACGTGAGTCTGATTTATTATTTCATTAGTTACTTTTATCTTCAAAAAATAAACAAAATAAAAATCATATTTTACCTTTTTTTCCCCTATATTCCTCCTGCAATTTAATTTTTTTAGTCCCTTCATTTTTGTAATCTATAACTTTGCCTGTTAGGGTAAGTGTACCATTTATTCGCCCACCTAAAAAACGTACCATTTATTGGCCCACCTGTACCATAAGTCTGAACTGGATGAACTTTTTCAAGATCCAATTTCATCAAAAGAAAGGGCTTAAAGACTGCTATTTTTTTTTTTTTTTTTTTGAATTGTAGTCATAAAAACAAAAATTAGAAAAATAAATGTGGGCAGGTGGGCCAATAAAT
>NW_007450510.1:0-378 GCF_000475195.1 Diaphorina citri | reverse complement strand
CTATTATTATTATTATTATTATTATTACAATATTATGGGAAAACTTTGAACTATATCTTTCTGACTCCCCCATGAGTTCACGTGACGTGATAGTAGTGTAGCTGTCCTGAAGGAGATTACCTACAATATTATGGGAAAACTTTGAACTACATCTTTCTGACTCCCCCATGACTTCACGTGACGTGATAGTAGTGTGTTTCTACCTTAAGCGCTTCCTATCTAATCATTTTCCATATTTCAATAATCTTTTTACACTGGTAATGCCGCAACTGGTCACTACTCGATTAAAGTAGCTACTCAATTGTCCTCACGAGGCTGAGTGTACTCCAAGCAAAGAGTCAAAATAACTTCGACCCGTGACCTCTGGCGTGTAAGCCT
>NW_007450509.1:0-378 GCF_000475195.1 Diaphorina citri | reverse complement strand
AAAGATGACTCAAGAAAATCTGATAAATTGATAAGATATGAACTTTTTCTTTGAAATAAAGGTACCTAACCTTTGTATGTCTCCTATATTTCAACAGTCTCTCACTTAACCCCACTCTATTTCCGATGGATTCCATCACTGAGCTGGGTCCACAGAATGCTTACCCTTTGGCTATAACACTGCCAAAATTTCACTTTGATCTAGAAAATTGCTTAGGTAGTGACATAGGGCTAACTAGTTCTACTCTCTTGCCTTTATGAAGCAACTGATTCTTGAATTCATTTGGTACCTACTTGTTTACATCACCTCAATGGAAACTTGCTACAAAAATGAGCTGTCTCAAATGAGCGGTGACCAGTGTTATTATAGGGTTAGGTT
>NW_007450508.1:0-378 GCF_000475195.1 Diaphorina citri | reverse complement strand
CTCCAATCTCACTATCTCACCTATAAAGAAGCCTAGTCTGGTGTCCACATTAGTTCTCAGGTGTGTCTGAGCTGGCACCAAGTTGATGAGAGAATCAGTGAGTACCGACACGAGGGCTTCTTTATCCCGGGATCTAACCATTGGGATATCCCATATACTCGATGCGGGATCTAGGAACGGACCTGGAAAAAGGTAGATAAAAGAGAAAATTAAAGATTTCTTTCTTCTCAAGTGTACATGTATAATGGTGGGTCCAGACTTGTGCAATGCAACGTGCAATGCAATGAAATTCGTTATTCGTGGACGTGTTTGAGAAAGTTGCAGCAAAGTTTTTTGAACATTGCAGCAAACGTTTGTGGGTATCCGAGAGGTTGGCGG
>NW_007450507.1:0-378 GCF_000475195.1 Diaphorina citri | reverse complement strand
ATCTCCAACAGATTTTCATGTTCTTGAGTTAGAGATACATCGTTCCAATAAGCTTTATCTCTAACGTGAACAAATACGGGTAATAAAATGTTTGAGTTTTTCTTTTTCTTCAATATGGTGTTCTTTTCCCATTCTTTCTTTTCTTTTACTTCACCAATAATGTGTAGCAAAATATTGCTTCTCCTTTTTCCATTTTTTAACCATCTCCAACTTTGGGTTCCTGGTTTTAGCAAATTAATTAATTTCTCTTTCTTTTCCTTCTACCTTCTCTTTAATTATTTGTTTACTTCCAGAGTATTGCCACGAGGTCTTTAGATGCCCAATTCTTTTCTCTTCACCTTTTTACTCCCACATTAGACAATGCATGCTCCTAATTTA
>NW_007450506.1:0-378 GCF_000475195.1 Diaphorina citri | reverse complement strand
TTCTTCTTATTTTCTTCCTTCCTGTTTCCTGTCATGGTCCAACAGAGATGATAAGTCCTATAAAGAAAAATGTTATCTCTTACTGTGCAAGTGTGCACGTTTTCACACTTGATCCCAACGAAACATTCCAAGTGTTTTCTTTATACGTTTCTAAATGAAATGTTTGAACTGGAAAAGTGTTAAAATTTAAGTTCGCTCTGGGAGGGAGGCATTGAGCCGTTGGGAGTACTTCAGCCTTTCAGTGGAGAAATATAGGAAGTGAGAATGATTCCCCGAGTTATCGTAAAACATTTCACTAGTCACCGGGTTATGCCTCTTACATACATTATGAAGCAGTTTGGGAAAACTTGTGCTCAACATTACGACTCGGGCGTCTTA
>NW_007450505.1:0-378 GCF_000475195.1 Diaphorina citri | reverse complement strand
CTTTTCCACAAGTTTGGCCATGCCTCGGGATGAACTAGCGGGATTCCGGAGCGAAGCGACGGAATTCAGCTAGTTTTAAAAATAAATACTTTAATCACGTCAGCGTTCAGAATAGGTATTTGATTGAATATCCCCTTTTTAATTTTCCTAAATTTGTCATTCAAGATAAACCAGTCTAATTTCTGTATTTCAATAATGTTTTTAGACTGGTAATGCCGCCACTGGTCGCTACTTGATTAAAATAGGTACTCAATTGTCCTCAAGAGGCTGAGAGCACTCCGAACTCCAATTTTACAAATAGGATTTCAGATAAAAGTTATAAAAATAATTGGAAATAATAAAATTATGGAAGATTAAAAAAAAAAGTTAGATTGGGAA
>NW_007450504.1:0-378 GCF_000475195.1 Diaphorina citri | reverse complement strand
TTGCGAGTTGCTTTGTTTTTGAGGCCGAACTTTTGGCCCTTGGTTACCGGAAATTATCAACTTTGTTTATTTTATGGGACATCCCAGAACATTAAAAAAGGGAAAAAATCCAGAATGGATTGAAAATTTGCAAATTCACACAGATTATCTTTTATTTCACTTTGAGTCGGATTATTTACTGTTGTTAACTGTACTAGCACTAGCTTCCTATCATTGTTATTTTAGTATTGTTACCTCTATTGTGTAAGGTTGTTATGTTTTACCAATACCCTACTGTAATGCTTTAGCGTATTAGATTCACCTAGTAGTTGCTTTGTGTGTAACTATTGTCCTAAACGAAATAGTACAAAAATATTTATTTAAAAAAGCAAAAATAGT
>NW_007450503.1:0-378 GCF_000475195.1 Diaphorina citri | reverse complement strand
TTTCAGTAAGGAGAAATTGGATGAACTCTGCAAACACCATAAACCCTGGAAAAGCGTATTATTTCTCGACTTGATTGATAGTCACATCAAAAATAGGTTTACATTTTAGGGACAGCATCTCCGCAGTTTGGGAATCCCCAATGAAATACATACTCGTACATGTAGTTGTTTCGGATCTTGGAAAGCTATATGGATTCCTTGAAGTGGTTGGTCTACCTATCCTACGTATCCTATGCTATTACCTAGGCTAAGTTCTACGTTCATAACAAGAGATGGTAACTCGATAAAAGTCAGACTTGGGATACATTTTGACATCTTTCTTTAGGATTTTACATACTTTCAACGAGCAGGCCTCGTGAGACAATGGTCGATGTAAAA
>NW_007450502.1:0-378 GCF_000475195.1 Diaphorina citri | reverse complement strand
TTTTCGTTGCTTGGGATATTGTTTTCCGCACCGTCACGGAATTTAATTGATAAATAGGCACCTTGTATTGTTTTTTCTATCAATTTTATTTCAACTTCGAATGAATATCTTTTATTTATCACAATATAGTGTTAGATTTTCAAATATTAAATTTGTGTAACATTTAAGAATTACGTGCCAATTCTAATAAAACAATAGTTAAATACCACCTCTTCATTTATCAATAATTACAAATATTTACACAATCGAGAGAAAAAAATAGAAGTGTTGAATATTTTCATTTTATTTCATGTTCGCCTCTTTCATATAAAATTCCAAATCATCTTAGCCTACTTAGAATCTGTTTATAATAAACAAGTCCATTAGAAATCCGTAAAT
>NW_007450501.1:0-378 GCF_000475195.1 Diaphorina citri | reverse complement strand
TTATTTTTTCATTTTTTTTTTTATGTACACATTGTTCTCCACAAGATAAAATAAATTATATTTTTTTTCCTCCTTTTTATTTTTCCCTCTTCATCTCTCTCTCCCCCCTCTCTTAACTTAAACTTACAAGGTGTGCATTTATTGTTTATTTATATTGTTGTCAATAAAGATAAAGTTCAAAAAAAGTACTCTCTCTCTATCTCTCTTCTTCTTTTTCAATTTTACTGTGCTGAGAGTGTTCTGCCATCTGTTCTATGTGCATACATTTTGACATAGGTGCCTACGTGTAATGATAATGAAATTGGCCCCAGCCCAAAACCCAACTGCTAGCATCTTGCCCTTCTGAGTAAAAATGCATTTATTTTACATACTTACCTA
>NW_007450500.1:0-378 GCF_000475195.1 Diaphorina citri | reverse complement strand
AGAGAGAGAGAAAGACTGAATTTTTAAGCCTTTGATGATAATTATTATTCTAATTACCTCCTTTTTTTCCTCTAGCAACTTTTTTTTTCTCACTTTTTTCAGTCCTCTTCATCTTCTTCCTCCTCCTTCTGCTCCTTCTTCTTCTTTTTTCTTTTTCTTCTACCTTCTCCATTCTCTTTTTCTCCTCTTTCCTCTTAATCTTGCAATTGTACCACTCTTTTTGGGATGATGAGAACCTCTCACACTCAAATACCTCTCTCTCTCACTCCCTCTCTCATTCTCTCTCTCCCTTTCTCTTTCGCTCTCACTTTCTTTTCTTTTGATTCTTTAGAAAGAAAGTTTCTTCTTCTTTTTTCGTAGAACTTGTAAATATTTAAA
>NW_007450499.1:0-378 GCF_000475195.1 Diaphorina citri | reverse complement strand
CTCAGTTCATTTGGTAATGAATTTATCAAGTTCGGTACTTGATATTTTATTGTAGTTTTGCCATAGTTATTTCTTGTAGTTTTGCCATAGATGGAGAAGACAAAGAGATAAAAGGGAACAAAAGAAGAGGGAAGAGGAAAGAGAAAGGAAAAATAATACAAAAAAGCATGTGCTGATATGACGTGGGTAGACAAAAAAAAAGGAAAAAAATACTTTTTCTGTATCGAATTTTTATGATACCAGGGGGAAAAGTATGTGGGTCAGAGGCAACCGAATCGAATAATGAAACATCGATACTGTCATCAGGGTGTCTACCAAAATGGAAAAATAAAATTCCCTGACTTTTCCCGGTTTTCCAGTCCAATTTTTCAAAATTTC
>NW_007450498.1:0-378 GCF_000475195.1 Diaphorina citri | reverse complement strand
GAACATTATCCCATCAGGATAAAATCCGCCCCTGGCGGGAATCGAACCCGCGGCCTAGCGCTTACAAGGCAGACGCGCCACCAACCAAGCTAACTAGGCCGGCTACTTTAATCGAGTAGCGATACCCTACAACATTTCAGTTTCCAAAAGGGGACCGGTTCCGTCTGCGAAAGTTTCCCCAAAGGAAAATACTCCTCAACTACTTAAAAATGATCAAACTGAAAAATAGACTTCACTTCGTTCGATCAAACATTCCCAGCGTGGTCCGCCTACCGGTTTTGCAATCGAGAGACTCGAGTTTCAAATTCCCCGCAGAGGTGGCAATTTTTGCCAACTATTATAGTTATTTATTATTACAGTTTTTTTATTTATATGTAG
>NW_007450497.1:0-378 GCF_000475195.1 Diaphorina citri | reverse complement strand
CTTCTATTTCTCTTACTTTTTTTTTTTTCTTTCTTTTTCAGCAGTTTCAGTTTCAATTAGGCTTGTTCTTATTATCAGACTTTGAATTTATATTGTAGGTACGTATTGTTTGTAACTTCAGAGGTGGAGCTAGCCATTCTTTAACGAAAATACTTTCAATATTTTTCTTCTTTTTAGGAAACAAAGTATGTATGTACTATACGAAGTGGGTGCTCAGGCTCTTAGGAGAGTAGACTGTAGAAATGTAGAATGCCTCTTCCGCCTTCCGCTCTTCCCTTCTAAAAACGAGAGAAATATCTCCTTTTTTCTTCTAAAAAGGAGAGAAATGTCTTCTTTTTTCTAAAGTTAGTCCATAGGTTCCAGTCCAGACAGACTCCA
>NW_007450496.1:0-378 GCF_000475195.1 Diaphorina citri | reverse complement strand
TATACATAGAAATGACCTTTTCGTTGACCCAATGGTGGAATCAGTAGAATATCAAATAGACAACTACAGAATACTTCACATTAATTGGAAAAGGGGTCCCTTAATATTTTTGAAAATTTTCATCAAAATCAGACAAGTTGAGAATATGATCGAAATCGAAACTAAGATAGGTAAGTACACTTATAGTGCTTATTTAGGTTTATTTCAAGGTAGGACAGGTAGTTCCATTATTTCAACAGTTTAAACTTGTTCCTCCTTCCAACTGGGATGGGACTGAAAAGTCCTTTCACCCTTTCGGTATATATCCAAGGATTCCCACAGTCTGAAGATCCCGAATTCTGACATTTTATGCTTATGGGTTTTTTTACCTGTCATTCT
>NW_007450495.1:0-378 GCF_000475195.1 Diaphorina citri | reverse complement strand
GTTGCGGGGCCCACTCAGCCTCGTGAGGAAAATGAGTAGCTATGACATATAAATGCTCATAGCGACCGGTGCCAGCATTGTAGCTAAACATTGGATTCTAGAATTATTGAGATATTGGGAAAATCCTACAATGCTGCAATGAGCACCAAAGTTGTGACATAATAACACAAAGAAACTGCATTTACATTTACAATTTAATTATTATGTATTATTACTTATTTAATTTTGGCAAAAATACAGCTGATGATATTCTCTAAAACTGATAAAATTATAATTTATAAAGCTTAAAGTTAACTAAAAAAATGAGACAAAAGACTGAAATTTTTCTAGGTCCTGTTGGGCCTTCGAACCTTTTTGAGACTGCGTAGGGGCCATTTT
>NW_007450494.1:0-378 GCF_000475195.1 Diaphorina citri | reverse complement strand
TAAATTTAAATGGTAGTGGTATGGTAATATGTAATTTAAGCTTGGACTATGTTTGAAGTGAAATTTTCTTTCGGTTCCTTCGCGAATTTAGAATTCTTGTTGTAGTTTTTCTCTAATGTTATGTCTTGAAGATTTTTGAGTTTTGATAAGCCATTATCCTTTTTTGTAAAATTTTGGTTTTCTTCTTACGTCTTTGTGAATTTATTCTTCATGTTGTGTAGTTTTCTTTTGTGGTGTCTTTGGGAATTTTGATTTCTTTTTGTGGAGTAGGGATTTTGAAACGGTCTTTAAATTTGATACTTGGAGTCATTCTTGTAAAAATTTTGATTTTCTTTTGACGTCTTCACGAATTTAGATTTTTTATTACGTCTATACTAA
>NW_007450493.1:0-378 GCF_000475195.1 Diaphorina citri | reverse complement strand
AAAGAAGAAAAATAAAGGAAGAAGAGAAAAAATTAATTTTTCCGATTACAATCTTCCTCATCCCCTTGGCCTCAAACTACTCCACCTCCATCTTCCCCTCCTTCACTTCTGCTCTTCTCCTCCTCATCCTTCTCCTCTTTCCATTTCTGTCTTCCACAACTTTCACATTTTCCTTCAGGGGTAAACAAAGAGGCAGAGTAAGAGGAGGAGGAGGGAAGAAGAAGATGATGGAGGAGTAGAGAGAGATGAGATACTAGAAGAGAAGAATTGGAGGATAAGCAGGAGGAGTAGGAAGACGAGGAGGAGGAGGAGGAGGATTAGGAGGAGGAGAAGAAAAACAAAATTTTTGAAGAAAAAATAAAAATGAAAAACCTCCAA
>NW_007450492.1:0-378 GCF_000475195.1 Diaphorina citri | reverse complement strand
ATCTTGAATAACAAATGATAGTTAATTTAATTAATTCCATTACTTCGGATTTAGCACGAACAAGCTTTCTCCAAAGAATGGGAGAAACTCCTTCCCCATATACCCACCCACCCCTATCTTCCTACATACCTACCTATTAGTAGAAAACTAAGAAGGTGCGGAGTTAGAGAATGGAGCAGTTGTAAATGGGTAAAAATTATAAATGGTCGATTCCTGTGTAAAAAGTTGGGAAAAATCCAAATCTGAGGTCAAAACTCCGAAAAAATAACTGTAAAAGGTCGAAAATTTAATTTTTATTTCCCGTTCTAATGAAAGAGTTCAAAGATGTGTGACGTCAGACTTTACGCAGTTGTTTTTTTCGTCCGTTAGGTAGCGCCA
>NW_007450491.1:0-378 GCF_000475195.1 Diaphorina citri | reverse complement strand
ATTCAGCAATCAGCATATACTCAGTCGATTCTAACTCATCATCGCCATTAGTTTCGTCATTATTATGTTTTTTAAATTGTTTCAAAATGATGTGCCAGCATGTGGTGGATTTCAAGCATTTTCAGCAGTCATTTTTATAAAAAAATTGAAAACTGAGGAATACCGGAATTACCGAATTTTGCTTTGGGAAAAAAGTCCAATTATAGTAAGTATTAACGACCAAAGCTCTGTTTGAAGTTGGCTATTTTTCAAACTTAGATAAAACCACCTATTCTAGTGAAAAACAAATGCTATTCTACATTTTTTGGTTCTCTTGATGAGTGCCTAGCTATCCTTCCCCCAACATTTCTATTTCTGCACACTCTAATTCAATTTCAA
>NW_007450490.1:0-378 GCF_000475195.1 Diaphorina citri | reverse complement strand
TGAAGGTAGCTTTACAACTTTGAGATTCACATTTCGTGAAACTTTGACGTCAGAACTATCTCTATAGAATACTTTGCACTTAAAGCAACCTCCGTGGCCTAGTGGGTATCACTGTATCATGTATCACACTAGGTTTGCACTCCGGGTTCGATTCCCGGCGGGTCAAAGTTTTTTCGCCTCTCTGTGTGGACTTCGGGGTGCTCTCAGCCTCATGAGGACAATTGAGTCGCGGCTTTAATTGAGACGTCGCACGTGTACAAAGTGTAAAGTTGCTTTCAGGAGCAGACTACGGATACATATTATGTAGCTTTATGTACTCATATTTATTTCTCGAAAGATTAGTGGCCCATTCCACGAGGGACTTTTTTACACACACAA
>NW_007450489.1:0-378 GCF_000475195.1 Diaphorina citri | reverse complement strand
ATAATAGTAGTAGCCTACTGCTGGAGTAAAGGGACTTTTCAGTCCTATGTGAGCAGTATAAATAAGCACTATTATTATATTTCTTTTTCCTTTTACTTTCTCTCTCTCTTCCCCTTATCCCTTTCTCCTTTATTAAATCCTCCTCTACTTTCTCCTCTCAGTCTCCCTCCCCCTCTCTTTGGAAGGGACTATCTTTTCCCCCTCTGTTCCCCTCCTCCTATCTTTTCCCTCTCTCCCTCCTTCCTCCCCTCTCTCTTTAAAAAGGACTATGTCTTCCCCTTTGTCCCTCTCCCCCTCTCTTCTCTCTCCTTTTTCCCCAAAGCCTCTGTTTCCTACTTTTCTCTCTTCCTCCTCCCCTCTTCCTTGAAGAGAAGAGAC
>NW_007450488.1:0-378 GCF_000475195.1 Diaphorina citri | reverse complement strand
CATTGTTTTGGACGAAGGTTTTTTTTCCCTTCATCATCTCACACAAAATACCTCCCTAATCTTTCCTGCTTTCTCCTCGTTATCTCATTCCTAATTCTCCTTCTTCTTCCTCCTCCTCTTCTTCTTCTTCTTCTTCTTCCTCTCCTTCCTCTTCTTCTCCTTTTTCCACTTCCTCTCCTTCCTCTCCTTCTTCTTCCTCTCCTTCTTCTTCCTCTCCTTCTTCCTCTTCCTCTCCTTCTCCTTCTTCTCCCCCAGTCCTCCCTTCCTTCTTCCATCCCAGATCCTTTTGTAAATAAACTCAAATCTCTTTTCATTATTTCTGATTTCCCCTCCTCTCTCCCACCCTTTTTCTCTCTCTCTGGCTCCTAGTCTGTCATC
>NW_007450487.1:0-378 GCF_000475195.1 Diaphorina citri | reverse complement strand
ACCAAGAGTGAACAACGCTCCTGTGTCTTTTGTCTCTGTGAATTTTACCTATGCGTCTAGTATAGTGTCAATTTTTTTTGGTGAAGTTCGTCTAGAACCTATCATAAACTTTTTACTTTGAGAAGCCTTTTGGTGAACATTTAACCGTCAAAAGTCGTGCGGCCGAGGCATTTTCCCCTCAATTTGTTGTAAATAAAAGTACCTACCTACTGTGAAAACTTCAAGGGATTTCGCGTTCGCGTAGCCTAGGGACGTAACACTCTCTCCTTTTCCTCCTTGGTTACGTGTGGGTAAGATCAGGGCAAATTTTATTATGTTTAAAAAAGAAGATTACTGCAGGTAAGCCTTTGCATGTTCCATTATTTTGTGTCTTTTAAT
>NW_007450486.1:0-378 GCF_000475195.1 Diaphorina citri | reverse complement strand
CACTAAAAACTGACCATCGAAAATTTGACCCGATTACATTACTTTCCTTCCTATAGGATAAGGAAAGTAAAAATAATAATAACTTTGTTAAACATTTAAAAAATAGACTTTGTCTCTGAATTCTCTGAATCACTTACTCCCTGTAAGCTCTTTTTTTTAAACACTTTTGCTACCATTTTCCTTTCATATTCCAATGTTAGCTTATCCCCTTTTCTTCACAAGCTTCATATGTAAGCTATTTGAAAAAGCACGCAAACTTAATCCAAACCAACATGGAAGAGTTAGTTGTATTTGTATACATACACTTGTCTGCTAACATTTATGACTCTTCTGAGTCTCCCACACCAAAGAATCACTATCCGTGTAACCTGCTTCTGG
>NW_007450485.1:0-378 GCF_000475195.1 Diaphorina citri | reverse complement strand
TCATTCATTTGATTAAAATAATCCTGAAACAATAGCTACCTTCCTCCTGTATCACAGAATAGCAAAAATCACCGTTTTTGCATTCTACATTGTATGTAATTACCATTTTTCCCTTGACCTCGTCAATTGCTATCCTGATATTATCTTGCTGCAGAATGCTAGGTACTCGTTAGGTAGGTACCAATTTATGAGGCTACATATCTAACTACTGGAACGATTCTTCCTAGAATTTTACATTTGTCTGGGTATTCGCTAGTGATAATTTAATTGTAGGCACCTATCTACTGACATACCGATACAGTATCTGCCTAAAATGAAAATATTACAAGCTGTGCCCATGTTTTGTAGTAAGGGTATCTACATAATGGGCTACCTATT
>NW_007450484.1:0-378 GCF_000475195.1 Diaphorina citri | reverse complement strand
AGGATACGGTGGGTTTACCATTCTGATGCTGACAACCTAGAACAATAAATTCTGCAGAAACCGTGAGCTCCTATATGTGCCAACCCAAGTTCTAGAACGTGTGTACAGATATTTTTTGTTGTAATAGCTCAAAATATCCGCCTGCTTTACGCAACTTGAGGTGGCTTGAATACTTCAATTACAAATTTACAACCATCTACCATCTCTGCTAGAATCAAAGAACGAATGAATAGAAAAGAACAGAAAAAGAATTTCCACTGCCTGAATGCGACAAAAGAGTCCCAAAGTTTAACCCAACAGTGGGCTACTACAGCTATTATTGTGGTCCAATTCTCAAACAATGTTAAGGATAAAATTCCATATCACCTCGGCTACATA
>NW_007450483.1:0-378 GCF_000475195.1 Diaphorina citri | reverse complement strand
CTGGTCCATTTTCGGACGTTTCTCATGCATTGGTGCAAGGGCACATTGCCTTTCAACATGAGACTGTAGACCCTTTAGTTTAACTTTGCTTATGAAAAAAAATTCGAATATCAGCAAACTTATTGCCTAATCAACGAATCATCAAATTTCAAATATTTACAGCATCTCATGTCTAACAACTCAGCGATCAGTTCCAGATTCCACAGAGCAACTATTGATCACCAGTCTTCCAATCTTAAGTTCTTAAGTATTTGTAATTGGAATGTTATTCCTATGTATACATGTGATTGGGGAGGGACAGTCAGTTTGTGGCTGACCTTCACTCACCAATCGCGTTGCTGTTTATGTTAGTCTGCATTGTGGTAAAATATTTGCCTT
>NW_007450482.1:0-378 GCF_000475195.1 Diaphorina citri | reverse complement strand
GGGGAGGGGAACCTCGAACACTTTTGAAAGTTAAGAAGGGAACCGCAACGAAAAAAGTCTGGCCACCCCTGCCATAGATCATAGATCACCGAATTAAACCAATAAATTTTTCATATTTTAGCAAATGTTTAGGTGGTAATTAGCCGAAAAAACACATCAAAAGACACATTCGGCGAAAAAACACATCACTTCCGCGGACTGGTAGGGATTTGCAAAGTACACAAAGACCAAAATTCGGCAGTTGACCTGATGTCTTCAATTCAATCCGCTAAAAACGTCTGGATTTTCGAATCACAGCTCTCGGCTAATTTTTTTTTTTTTTACTTTTTTCTTTTCTCTCTCTCTCACTTTGTTGGTAGGATTTTTCCCTTCCCCCCC
>NW_007450481.1:0-378 GCF_000475195.1 Diaphorina citri | reverse complement strand
CTCTCTCTCTCTCTCTCTCTCTCTCTCTCTCTCTCTCTCTCTCTCTCTCTCTCTCTCTCTCTCTCCATGTTAAACATTGTTCCTTCTTCCAGCTCTTTCAAATCTATCACAACAGATTTTCTTTCTCTCTTCGTCTCTCTCCCTTTCTCTTTCTCTCTCTCTCCCTCTCTCTCTCTCTCTTTCTTTCTCTCCCTCTCCTTCCACCCACTCTATCTTATTCTCTTCTTTTTCGTTTTTCACTTTCTCTCTCTCTCTCTCTCTCTCTCTCTCTCTCTCTCTCTCTCTCTCTCTCTCTCTCTTTTTTTTTTTTTTTTTTTTTTTTTCTCTCTTTGTTTTAATTTTCTATGCAAAATATACTCTCGGAGTTTGTTTACATGG
>NW_007450480.1:0-378 GCF_000475195.1 Diaphorina citri | reverse complement strand
ATCAGTTTCAAACTGGTGTTCACAAATCGTCTTCGCATTTTCATTGTTATATTTTTAATGACACTAATCCTCGCTCAAGGCAAAATAATTAGACCCATGAAGAAGACTCAGTTTAACGATTTAATTTAGAACAAAGTCTTTGTTCTGGTTGAGTTGATAGACTTCTTTCAAATAGTTGATATCAGCACGGTAGACAGGGAAGTATATTTTCGATCCCAGGTAGTTGATTGACTAGAAAAAAAGTAAAACTCATGATGATGCTGACGATATCAGATCGAGGGAAAGAAAGACTTGGCGAATTAATTAGCATACCTTGTCAATAATGACCAAGCTGACCTTGGAGTGAGAAATATTGATAGGGAAATTCAGAATTTCCCT
>NW_007450479.1:0-378 GCF_000475195.1 Diaphorina citri | reverse complement strand
TGCATGTACATAGTTTATTTTCGTACTTTTTTTTTACTGTTTCGAACAAATACATTGATTTGGCCTACGTATTTTTTTTCATCATTAAAATGCATTTTGTTTTACTTTTTTTGTCCTATATCTTGCACTTACGGTATCTTGTAATCCTAATTTTCTGGCCAAATGTTTGAATAATTCTAGACGTCTTGTACTCAAAGTTATAACCAAATGAAACAATAGAATAGGTCCAAATCAAATACAAAAACAGAAGAGAAAATTCCCGCGTAACCTAGTTGTGTTATTCCAGTCATGACAAATGACAGTCGTCTAGACAGTATTGTATACTTTATCACAATCCTACCCCTGGTCTATCTGTCTGGGTTTCTACTCTCCCTCCTG
>NW_007450478.1:0-378 GCF_000475195.1 Diaphorina citri | reverse complement strand
AGGGGTTCACGAGTATCAAGGAGCAAACAAGTCGGAGGGGTAAGAAAAAAAGAAATGAGATTTTTATAGTTTTTTTTTGAAATTACTAAGCACTCAAGCATCTTTGAGTAGTTTTATAAATTTGAAGTTAGTATGCACGTCAAATCATCTTTTGAGTTTCTTTTTTGAGGCTAGTATGCTCATTAAAACATCTTTGACTTGTAGGCTTAAAGTTGGTATGCAGTTAAGACCATCTTTGAAATTTACAGTTCTGAAGTTAAGATACACTTTAAAACATCTTTGACTCTTGGTTTTGAAACCAGTAGACATGTATGAGCATCTTTGAGTTTGATAGCTTTGGAGCTGTAAAACTTACGGAAATGTATTTTTCTCTTCAGT
>NW_007450477.1:0-378 GCF_000475195.1 Diaphorina citri | reverse complement strand
TTGGCACTAAAAACTGACCATCGAAACTTTGACCCGATTACATTACTTTCCTTCCTATAGGATAAGGAAAGTAAAAAGGGAGACAGAGGAAAAGAGTGTGTGTGTGTGTGTGAGAGAGAGAGAGAGAGAGAGAGAGGGAGGGAGTTGTTGTCATTCAATTAGATTAGAAAGTAGTGCGCTATGGACTTTGAATTTGGAGGTTGGTGGTTCGAGGCCGAGGTACCTTCCAAGCTAAACAAGGCTGCCCATGAACTTTTTCCCTACATAATCTTAAGCCCAAAGGATATTTATTTTGTACCAAACTGTACCCTGTACCTATAAATAGATGAGAGATGAGTTTTACATTAATATTAATAAAGAAAAAAAAAAAAATGTTTA
>NW_007450476.1:0-378 GCF_000475195.1 Diaphorina citri | reverse complement strand
GAACTAGGACAGGAAGATATACACAAGTCCCTCTTCCTGCCTTCCCGAAACAGGCCCAATGTCCAACTGGAATCACAAGCATAATAAATGAGAAACTAGTCCATATACCTATAACGTATACCTAATTAGTCCATATAACATATAAGTACCTATTCGTAGTTAGTGATTGAATATTTTCGACGAATTTTGTCAAAATCGGACAAACAATTCGAGAGTTACTTAGGGTGAAACAAAAAACCCCTTAAAAGGAGTCCCAAGTTCGAAACCCAACATCTTTTAGCCAACACCTGGGAGCAGCCCAAGACGCGTTTCGTTCTTATTGGAACTCATCAGTTAGACATAGCTCTCAGGTGCTGGCCAAGAATTTGGAAGTGATAT
>NW_007450475.1:0-378 GCF_000475195.1 Diaphorina citri | reverse complement strand
CAAGTCACAAGTGAGTGTTTCTGTTACCTACTATAAAGTACCTACTCTTTTTTGTCTACTGTCATCAAGTCAATGTCTAGTCCCTGCTGGATTGACTTGTTTGAGGTACCTATCTAACGTGTGTCTGTCTTGGTACGAGATCAGTTCAAGGAAGATGAAGCTGTGTGAGTTCTGTGGAAAGCTAATGAAGGTGTCAAATCTGAGTTCACATCACAAGCTTTGTTCTATGAAGCCTCCCTCTGATGAAACTGTGAGTAAATTCACTTGCAATGAATGTGGGAAATCTTTTTCAAGAAAGGACAACCTCAAAAGACACTCCAATTATTGTCAAAGTGTATCCTTGAAGAAAAACAAACATCCCTGTAATTTCTCTGGCTG
>NW_007450474.1:0-378 GCF_000475195.1 Diaphorina citri | reverse complement strand
TCTCCTGTTTGCCAACACGCCACCGAAACTTTTATGGACCATCGAGGTATTCTTCAATGTTATAATTCTGTATCCCCCTACATTTTTACTTGCAAAAATGATTTACATTTTGAATTGTCCTTCACGTATTCATAAACCTTTAATTTAAATTTGACAAACAAACTTTTTTTTAAAAAAAGAAGCAAATTTAATTTAGGTATGGAGTTTATAGTGTGTCAACTCGATGTATTTAGGTATATTATTATCTTGTTTGATAACTTTTTTCATGTAATTAATAATTTATTATCTGGAGGAAACTTAAAAATTAAAAGTTTTGAAATTTAGGAGTAAAACAAAATAGCAAAATAAGTAAGTAAACGATTTCCTCCATTATTTTGA
>NW_007450473.1:0-378 GCF_000475195.1 Diaphorina citri | reverse complement strand
ATCGTCCACCTCTGATACAGCGGTAGAGTTGATGTCCACAAATTTGGACCACAGCTCAGTGCCATCGGCAAACTTGACAAGACATTGCTCTTCTTCAGCATTGATCTGGAAGGGAATTTGAATGAAATTAAATATAATACCTATGCTAGTCGATTGTGAATTTGTATGGAACTAAAACTGGTCAGTTGTCATGCCAATCCTTATCTTCTGTCTAAAGATATTGGTACAATATCACACTGACATTCCTAATTCTCAAATTCACCTCATGCTACAGAGAGGAAGGGACTTTTCATTCCCATGATAGCATTCAGAACAAGGTGTATTATAGTCTTTTGTTCAGATGATGAATTTATGACTTGACTTGGACTTGAACCTCCA
>NW_007450472.1:0-378 GCF_000475195.1 Diaphorina citri | reverse complement strand
TTGAATTTAGATACTCTTGGAGATACAGATCTGATTCTTGTTTATAAAAAATTGGTACTAGCATGTTTATGATTAGATGTTTGTTTACATACGTTGTTATTACTTTCCGTAATAACAACGTATGAGAATATGAACCTGAAGTCAGTGATTAATGGGGACAAAAAAAGCTCATCTTTCAATGTTCAACAAGAGGAAACAAATGAGAGATGGAGAAATATAAAGCACAATATAACATGAAGGGACGTGTGATTTGTGAGTTGAAATTTTCCCTCTTATTTTTCCTCTCTCTCTCTCTCTCTTTCTCTCTTGTATGTTTAATATAATATGTTTTCTATTTTAAGCCTGCAGGGGTTTGATGGAATAAATTGTGAAGGGTGG
>NW_007450471.1:0-379 GCF_000475195.1 Diaphorina citri | reverse complement strand
CACACCGTCCATCCAGGACTCAAAATTCATCAAAAACTCAAAAGTGGTATCGATCTGATAAGAGTGAAAGCAAAATGTACTCGGGGATAATAAATGCAAAAACTATGGTATCGATCTGATAAGAGTGAAAGCAAAATGTACCTACTCGGGGATAATAAATGCAAAAACTCATTAAAATTTCTCTTCAAAGCACTAAAAAAGTTTTGGAGCCCAATGTAAACATGCATTCATGTGTAACGTAATGCGATGGCCGTCCTAATGAGCACAGATATTAACCATACTCAATGATATTATTAATTTAAAAATATGTGGATATAGATCAGGGATTTCCAACTTCCATGTGTATGCGGGCCACATGCTACATTGGGACCCAATTTTC
>NW_007450470.1:0-379 GCF_000475195.1 Diaphorina citri | reverse complement strand
AGGCGGATAATCTACGTATATTACAGATTAATTAAACTTAACAAAATGACCTTGAACATTTACAATTCCAAGTGATTATTGTACTTTAGATTGAAATCTAAGATCTTAGTAGATACTATCGATCTATTGGGGTTTCATATTCACAATGATAAAAGTACGCTGGACAAGACATTATTGTACTTGGATCCAATCGATTCGCATATGTCTGGTCTTATCTGGCATCCAATCTTTCGAATATTTATCTCCCATAATCACCAATTATGTGTGCACATAAGATCTTTTGTAAATTTTAAGTCTATTCAAAACTAAAGAGTTAAGCACGAATAATAGATAATTTAAATGGGTAATAGAGTTGATTCCACACGACTCAAATAACTAG
>NW_007450469.1:0-379 GCF_000475195.1 Diaphorina citri | reverse complement strand
TTGCAGTCCCAAGTGTCTATACTAACCTTTGCTTTGACAGTTTGATGAATTAAATGAACTGGAATCCATATCAGAAATAACATGAGGTGCTGAATTCAGTTGAATTTTTTCCTCAATATTATGAGTGAGTGTAGAATTGCTTTCATTGTCCGATTGACTTTTCATTTCCACATTGGACGAGCTGTCACAATCTTCATCCTTGGATTTGTTTGATTCTATATTACAATCTGTGACTACACTGTTACTTTCTATTACATTGTTTTCTATTGGTTTGCTCGAGTCCATTTGATTCTCGGTTGATTTATTAAGTTCTATATCACCTTCCATGATGAATCTGAAAATAAATAATCAACAAACTTATTGGCATGGTTGAACTGTG
>NW_007450468.1:0-379 GCF_000475195.1 Diaphorina citri | reverse complement strand
ATAATAATAATAATAATAATAATAATAATAATAATAATAATAATAATAGAGAGTTGAAATAATCGAGGTTCTACTGTACGTAGATTTGTACCTAGGTGACTGAAATTGAGATAGACTGATAGAGTTAGATGTAGAATTGATACATAGGTATCCACATAGATTCCATAGGATATCAACTTAGTGGCAAGGCAAGCAGATATTAGACAGACAGATACATAAGTTCTAACAGAAGTATAACCACAAATACCACCACAACCAACCATGGTTTAGTCTAGGCTAAATTAGAATGGTAATTTTCATTATTAACATCATTATTATTATTATTATTATTATTATTATTATTATCATTATTATTACTTATTTATAAGTCTCCCCCCCT
>NW_007450467.1:0-379 GCF_000475195.1 Diaphorina citri | reverse complement strand
GTTTTTCATGCCTCTGCGCTTGTTACAAAGTGCGTTACAACATGCAATAAAAGCCCTAACCGTACGGTAAAATTCTACCAGCTACGAGCTTCTGTGTTAGATTGTACGGGGTCGAGCGGGTTTCGAACACAATCAAATGTCTTCTGACAGTTTCATTTGTCCATACACGGTGGGTTTTGAGTCAGCTATGTGTGATGCATTCCTAGGGTGTATCATGCCCATGATAAATTCACCAGGTATGGAGTTGATATTCAAAGGTGACTTGGAAAAGTTCATACTGGATAAATATTCACGCAACTTCTTGCAGTCAGAAAAATTAATGTTCTTAATTGGTCACTCAGGTCCCAGACATCGAAGGTTCGAATCTCTGTGGTCAATT
>NW_007450466.1:0-379 GCF_000475195.1 Diaphorina citri | reverse complement strand
TAGTAGGTGGCGAATTGAAGGATGATGGGATGGGTCGTATTTTTTGGAAGATAAATCCAAGATCCGAGTAAATTCATAAAAGTTGTATATGGTATGAACTGGATTTGATCTCAAGGGAATATCTTAAAGAATCCGCCTCAATTTATGACCGATAGGGATGACGCAATCCCATTCAAAGCACAAAACTTAAGTTGGTATTGATAGATAGCATTTACAGACGGACTATTATAAATTATGTAACTAACGATAGAAAGAAAAATTATTGGCAAAGTTAACAATCTAAGGAAAACAAAAAGAAGGAAGAAAACACTACAGATTACATAAACAACTTCAACAACTTACTGATCCTTTAATAACAAACATGAGCAATTTTCTGATA
>NW_007450465.1:0-379 GCF_000475195.1 Diaphorina citri | reverse complement strand
TGAAAGAAAAATGACCGAAGCATGACCGAAGCATGAACGTTGCTTGAACGATAGTGTGAATACTCAATCTTTTGATCGACTGGCACTATAGTGTGAATCAGGCTTTACTAGGCTAGCCTCGTAGAAAATTTTTTTTATGTATTTCGTACATTATCATTCATTGTAGTGCCGTAGTGAGCAAAGGACGCTGTGTATAGCTTTCATGGAGGACACGCCACTGAGAAAGGGAAGAACAGGGGAATAAAGGGGGCAGAGGGGGTTCCCAGTTTCCTCATAAAAGGAAGGTACCCTCCGCAACAACAATGGAAACAATAAACTTGGCAGCATTGTATTTCTCTCGCTTGTTTAGAAATTTATGCTCAGCACAGAATGGCGAGCA
>NW_007450464.1:0-379 GCF_000475195.1 Diaphorina citri | reverse complement strand
TTACTTATTACAACTTGTTCTTAACTAAATTGTAGATTGTAAATAAAACCCTTAATAATAATAATAAAAAAAAAAAATTCCAATAGGTAAGGCCAGTCACTCACTATCAGGTAGAACTGATAACTTATGAGCACACACACCTAGTCACACTATCAGGTAGACCTGACAGGTACACCTGAACAGGTCTGCCTGTGAGGTCTACGTGATAGTATGTGTGTACTTTAAGTATCAGGTAGACCTGACAGGCGGACCTTTTCAGCCGTATCTGTCAGGTCTACCTGATACTGAGAGGCTGGCCTACCGAAAAATGTACGCCCTCATGCGACCCTTTCACTTTCAGAGAAAGGACCGGTCCATACGTCTGGGACCACTTCCAGGA
>NW_007450463.1:0-379 GCF_000475195.1 Diaphorina citri | reverse complement strand
TCCACCAGCTGAAATGAGACAAAGAAAATGCATTAATTATAATGGAATTATTTATTGGAATATTCTGAAATAAAGCAACAAAAGAAAAAATATCGACCTAAATACATATGTACATAATATACGAGTATATAAAGCGACCGTATCAAATGGAGGCAGGGATGCGTTGAGACCAAATACCGACTTAGATGTAAGTGGCCATGGCAGTGATTAAGTAAGGGCTAGCATTAATGCCTGGGCCATTCTCTTTCATCCAACCCCTGGGACTTTCAGCTGTCTATTGCGAAATTGCAATATATTTCGGTAGGTACTCAAACTTGGACTCCTCTGCAGCAGGTGAATATATGCCGCAGATGAAAATAGTATGTAGTATACTACATTT
>NW_007450462.1:0-379 GCF_000475195.1 Diaphorina citri | reverse complement strand
TCATGAGTTTAATAACTAAATGTCAAAGTCTTCTCAATTCCGAATCCCAGACTTCAGGACCCTAGGATACATCATGGCCTAAAAACGGCCCTGGACATTACCACTTTTACACTTTACTAGTAGGAATGAAAACCAAAATCAGTGTGATTGAAGAAATTGTGAGACCAACAACAAAAATAAGAGGTAAAACTCAAACTCTTGTAAAACTTGTAAATCTTTTTATTCGTGAAATATTGTCAGAAATGAGTTTAACAGTTTTTAGCTCTTTTTACCAGTGAAATTTCAGTGGCAGAAATGAGTTTTAGTGTTTAAGTTTAGCGTAACTCTTTAGGTTTAGGTACTCTATCGAGTGTTCGCATTATTTTTTTAGAGATTTTTT
>NW_007450461.1:0-379 GCF_000475195.1 Diaphorina citri | reverse complement strand
TGGTTGTAAACTTGTAGAGGAAAATGGTCATTGATGGAGCAAGGTATGAAAGGCAGTTGTGAACCGTACAATGTTGTTGTTACTTAACCCCTCTGGCTTTCATGAATGATAGATTGATACAGTTTGGTCTATTTCTATTCTGTGAATTACTTCTTCACCTTAGTGTGTTTTTGCTCAAGACAACTACCTCTAAAGCTGTGTCCACATGTAGTTGACAGCCATCCATTGATGTTGACTGAAACTGTTCATACTGTCTCAACAACATAGATTCACCTTGTCAATCAGTGGCTGTTGAGTATGTGTGGACACAGCTGAACAGTTATACCTAGTTTATACAAATTGAAGCCAAATGACCTACCTGCCTTCTAGAAAAAGAAAA
>NW_007450460.1:0-379 GCF_000475195.1 Diaphorina citri | reverse complement strand
TCGAGCTTAGACCTTTTGACCCAATTTTACCTATGAGGGGACAAAAACCGAGCCAGTCAGTTTTGATGTGAGCCCCTGGACATTATTTCCTAGACGAAATAGTAGCTCTGTAAGTTATTTCTTAGTCGAATCAGTAGTTTTGGAAGTTACTTCTGAGTCAAGGAAGCTCTGAAAGTTATTTCTCAGACGAAACCGTAATTCTGACAGTTAGTCTTTTCTTAGTCATTTTTTAGTTAGTTATTCCTTAGTCAAAACCGTAGCTCTGTAAGTTATTTCTCAGACAGTGCCAGCACTTGTTAAAGCAGCATTATATCTAGAATCATCTAGATTCGAATGATATATTGGAATTCATTTCCGTTTCGGTTAGCATATTGTTCAT
>NW_007450459.1:0-379 GCF_000475195.1 Diaphorina citri | reverse complement strand
CTACCCTGGTAGCTTATAGCATCTTTGTAATCCAAGGGTCACGGGTTCGAAAGTCGAACCCAGCCGGAGCATGGTATGTTGTCATGTTATCCCCCTCTAATTTTGTAATGCCGCTACTGGTCGCTACTCAGTTAGATACAGAGTTCTCCTCACGAGCCTGAGTGTACCTTGAAATCCAAGCACAAAAAACTTCGACCCTATATTTTTTCTTTACTCTGGTAATTTCACCCCTGGTCGTGCAAGCCTAGTGTGATACTGAATCAGTCCCTGACGTTAGGTTGACACTGCATAGGTAGGTACATATATTCAGATAGTGGAAATTCTTATGGAGATTTTAGCGATCAAAAATTGATCATATCTCAGGATCGGTTTAGATTTT
>NW_007450458.1:0-379 GCF_000475195.1 Diaphorina citri | reverse complement strand
GAATTGAGTTTGAGATACCTAACGCTTTGACTCAAAAATGTTTACATTTTCACGTAGTGTTAAAATAATCATAATGATGAGAAAGAAAAAACGATTTATAAAATAAATACCTACCTACCTCCTTATACCTAAAGACAGAAGTCTGGTAAGTCCTGGCAAATTAGAAGATCCAGAGATTTTGTTTGAAAAAGATCCAAAATAGATGCTAGATGGGTAGGTACATTGTACCCTGCATATTATTTTTCTTTTTTTCCTTTTTCTTTATTCGTCATATATTATAGATAGTCACAAATTCGTTGTGAACAAAGGTCTAGCATGGCACGAGTAGGTACCTACATCTGATTGATAGGTTCATCCAGTAAATTCCAATCTCCTATTA
>NW_007450457.1:0-379 GCF_000475195.1 Diaphorina citri | reverse complement strand
TGGTAGGTAAACATTGGATGTTAGGATTATTGAGATATTGGGAAAAATCCTACAATGCTGCAGTGAGCACCAAAGTTGGGATATAATAATACAAAGAAATTGCATTTACATTACATAGAGTTAAGTGGAACAACGGATGTCTTGTCCAGAGGAAAAAAAAAAAAAATCAATTTTGAGATTTTAGAGTCTCTACTACGGTAGTCCAAAATGATGGCTTTCAAAATATTTTAGCCAAGTTATCTCTCAGTACTAATGGTAGCAGACTGTGTTTTGAACTTGTTTTTAGGACATTGTTTTTGGTTTGCAGTTTATTTTTTATTTATTTATTTATTTATGTTTTTGGTTTGCAGTTTATTTTTTATTTATTTATTTATTTATT
>NW_007450456.1:0-379 GCF_000475195.1 Diaphorina citri | reverse complement strand
CAACCTTTGGACCGTAATCATCTTTTGGACGTCCTTCAAAGTCTCCTTCGGGTTTCAAATTGTCTTTGATTTTGAATGGTTCCACCCGTTCAGCTTGTTTGGGTTTTTCCTTAACAGGACGTTCGAAATCTCCTTCTGGCTTAAGGTTATCATGTGGCTTGAAAGCTTTAGGTCTTTCAGCCTTTTGGAATTCAGGATATTCAGGCCTTTCAAATTCACCTTCAGGATAAAGGTTATCTTGTGGTTTCTTGACAGGAGCCCTGTCACCCACCTTTGGACCGTAATCATCTTTGGGGCGTCCTTCGAAGTCGCCTTCGGGTTTCAAATTGTCTTTGATTTTGAATGGTTCTACCCGTTCAGCTTGTTTGGGCTTTTCTTT
>NW_007450455.1:0-379 GCF_000475195.1 Diaphorina citri | reverse complement strand
GTTACCTACCTACCTACCTACCTAGTAGTATCTAAAAAAGCTCTATCTATTGGATCCTCGAAAAATAGATCTATCTATTGGAAATGAGCAAGGGTACCTAGTACCTAGGCATACTTAACTCAAATTCTTATACAAATCTACTCAGAGTTCAAGGAGGGATGCATAAGATGCACAATAATGTAACCACACATTCTCAAACTCTCACACACACACAACATGCAAAATAAGTAAATAGGATAAAATCATATCGTACTCCAATGCCAACTCGCATGCTTCAAGTGCCACAAAAAAACTTGGAAAATCTCTCTCGGAGCTTTCACAATGAAGGAATGAATGCCACAGACCTTGAGGTAACGGGATTGCAGACATATGTGGAGAA
>NW_007450454.1:0-379 GCF_000475195.1 Diaphorina citri | reverse complement strand
CGAGAAACCGGGCGCACCAACATTATGAAAATCCTTAACCTTACGAGGAGCTATGACCAACATCAAATCTAACAAGGAGCTACATGCAGGAATATGATAGGTAGCTGAGGTCGGCAAGATACTCAAATTAACTGAAGACACAACATTCCTGAAATTAGTTACCGCCGAATCATTTTTTAGTAGATTACAATTAAAATCTCCCATGATTATAACATCATTATAATGAGGGATGAAATCCATGAGCAGAGTTTCAAAGTCATCAAGGAATGGTGTCGAGGGAGGCCTGTAAACAACACCCAAGAGAAACTTAGAACCGGAACACCAAACTTCCATGAAGAGGTACTCCATACCTGGAATACTTCCATTTGAAGTCTTCAAG
>NW_007450453.1:0-379 GCF_000475195.1 Diaphorina citri | reverse complement strand
ACTGGCTTAATTTCAAAAGCCTGTTTTTTCCTCGTTTGTTCTTTTATATAGCTTGTATGATTATGTAGATGTACCCTATATCTTCCTTTTCGTAGAATCACAAGTAGAACTTTGCCCCCTTGAACAAAAGTTATTTGGCATATGAAGTAAGATAAATTCTTCTATTTTTCTTGGAATTTGAAGATATCAAGTTTGCATGGATTTTGCATTGTCTTTCTCACACCGTCCTACGCCTTACAAGAGAGAGGTTTCACAGTTATGCCATTTGAAATCGCAGTCAAATCTTGGGAAACGGAAAGCGGCAATAACTGTCCTCCAATCCTCCCAAAACCTCCAGGATGAAGTGATCTTATCTCAGAGAACGATATAATCCTCTGCA
>NW_007450452.1:0-379 GCF_000475195.1 Diaphorina citri | reverse complement strand
CCTAAAGGCCTTTGATAAGTGTTTTAAAAGATCCGCCTTTTGATATTAAAACATTTCTCTTCTGTTAAATGGTGTGTCAAAATGGAAGGGAAAATACTGCTGTCTGGGTTACCTTCCAAAAGAGACAGGTGCCAAGGCACTTTGGTAACTCGCAATGTTAGGTTAATAGGTTAGGTTCCTCTGAATTAAGAGAAAAAGTCAACTTTATTTTTAACTAGACCAGAGGACGGACTGTAGACCAAACTCAAAATTTTGAATCTCGAGTTCAATCCTTACCCGATTGCCTATACACCTAGCCAGGCAGACAGGCACCTATCCCTTTTGAAGAGTAGGTAAACCAGAGAGAAGTATTTTCCTTGTCTTATTTTGACACACCATT
>NW_007450451.1:0-379 GCF_000475195.1 Diaphorina citri | reverse complement strand
GACTCGAACCACTACACAACAGCCTCCAGATCCGAAGTTCACCGCGCTAACTCTGTAAAGAATAAAGATTTGTACCTACCTATGTCATACTACTTAGATGGGTCCATGTCCATAATATAGGACGTCTCATAACTTAGAACACAGGCCACTTAAGTATGTATCTGTAAGACCCAAGGGGTAGCAAGAACGTCCCCCTATATATTCCAATGAAGACAGCTAAGATAAAATGCTATTGGTGCTAAATGGAGACAAGGACTACCATATCTGAAAGTGGAGTAGAGTAGAGACTGCCTGAGCGAGTAAAATAACTAATCTGTTCCGTGAGACTTTTGCTTAGGTCGGTATGAATGGCATGATAAGTTGAGAATTACTCTGTTAC
>NW_007450450.1:0-379 GCF_000475195.1 Diaphorina citri | reverse complement strand
TTTTTTTTTTTTTTTTTTTTTTTTTTTTTTTTTTTTTTTTTGCTAGTTTGTTTCACTAGTTTGTACGCTAGTTTGTATACCGTACTTGTTACGTTCCGTATACCGTTCAGCTGATGAACTTGAAAATCCCAGAATACCACTTCAAAGCCTCATACAGAATGCTCAGCTTATTCTTACTATCAGATTGAAAGATAACAGTTTTTTCCCATTATTATTATTATGTTAAGGCGGTCTCTTCTTGATCCCTTGTGTGCCGCGTCCATTTTAGTTCAGGACTATGTATTGCACTAAGTTTTTCCGCATTACACCACTGAATAGAAAATATATCATTACCACCCACAGCACTGGAAATGACATCACTTTGATGATTATTGTGTTG
>NW_007450449.1:0-379 GCF_000475195.1 Diaphorina citri | reverse complement strand
AATAACTGCAAGACTTGTAGACTAGCCTAATATTAAACAGGAGAGTTTAGAACATTTTCTCCCATAAAATGTCGCTTAATTAGGATGAAGATGAAGATAATCAAAAAAATCAAAAATGAAATTATTTTAGAAACACAAACAGGAACAACGCCATGACATAAATCTTGAAAAATCACAAAATCAAATTTGCCGCCAACGAAATGTAAACAAAACGCCAGCGTCTGTCGCGTCGATTCAATGACGAGCACATTGCATAAATACGGAATCATTTGAAGGCGCTTCAAAGATATTCAATGTTGTGGGGTTGTGGTATATCGGCGCCTCCACTAAAAAGCAAAACAACGTTGTGCGTGGTTGACATTTGATTGGGTGACCATTC
>NW_007450448.1:0-379 GCF_000475195.1 Diaphorina citri | reverse complement strand
GAGAAAATTATTGCACTCAGACCTACCAGAAACCCTTCTAGTTTCAAAAAATCTAGCTTTTTTTATTTTAAAAACTTGAAATATGTTGGGTCTGGGGCACTACATACAAGTGTGTCCACAGGTGTGTACATCGGGTGTCTAGAACTACATTGACAATTTTCACATTGGGCCTCTGGCACTACAAACTCGAAGTACACGGGTGTGTACATTGGGCGTCAGGAGGCTAAATTACATTCTTCGCACAGCACATGATGTAAAATTATTTATGTTTCATGTTTTTGTGATTGAAAGAAATTCCAAATGTGTGCGATGAATTTTAAGATTTCATCAGCGATTTCTCAAATCTAATTCGAATGATCAAAACCATAAGCCATTCATG
>NW_007450447.1:0-379 GCF_000475195.1 Diaphorina citri | reverse complement strand
TCTCATCAGATGGGCGAGAAGAGACACAATACTTCCCATTTAGGTGCTGGGTCAACACGAGAACACCAGAAAGTAGCCGAAATGAAATGACATTCATTCTTAATGAAATCAAGGATGACATTAATATTGTCTGAATGAAAAGCACATGGGTATTATTGGGTAATGCTTTTATTTCATCAGTTGACATTAAATTTTGAACAAACTGTCAAAATGATGTTTTGTTTGTTTGATACTTGCTGACCTTGCTGTCCGTACAAAAAAGTAAAAGCCATGATTTTCATGTTTGTGTAAATAGTGTGTAGATAAACCTATATTGACAGTGTGTCCATTTGTACAATATGTTCAATTCATAGCCATATGGAAAACGTTTATTCATATG
>NW_007450446.1:0-379 GCF_000475195.1 Diaphorina citri | reverse complement strand
TACTCAGGTGGGCATACTCCCTGTTTTAAAGTCCACCAGCCAGACCAAGCTGGTCTACTCCCTGTTCAACATCCCGCAGCCACCCCAGATATTATAAGTTTGTTAATCATAATCAATCTTTGTTTGTTTGTTTGTTTCTTTTTCTTTTCTTTTTTTTTTTCAACTTTTTTTTCACTTTTTTTCCCCCAACTTTTATAAATTGTACCAAATTGTATTTTTTTATAAAAAATATACCAAATACATAAGACCTTGTTTAGACTGCAGGAGTAAAGGGACTTTTCAGTCTTATTCTGGCAGTACCTACTCGTATTAGCAGGGCATACTCTATTCTATTCTATGCTAGAAGATATTAATCAATCCTGAGTATGTACATAAGGAA
>NW_007450445.1:0-379 GCF_000475195.1 Diaphorina citri | reverse complement strand
CGGAGAGGGGGAAGAAAGGGGGGAGAGAGATCGGAATGGGGAAATGGAGGAAGAAGAAGAAGAGGAGGAAGAAGAAGAAGAGGAAGGAGAAGGAGAAGAAGAAGAAGAGGAGGAAGGAGAAGAAGAAAAAAGAAGAAGAAGAGGAAGGACGAGAAGGAGGAGGAGGAGAAAAAAAAAACTGCAGACCTGATAAGATTTTACCCCCGAAAGGAAGGGTGGGGGAGTTTTCTTGAGGGGAGAATTTTTTCCCGTAATGGGAATGGAAAAAATTGATATAATAAAAGAAAATTATTTTGCCCGTTGAGAAATGAAAACTTGGAAGAGAGAAAATGAGATGAAAGAAACCAGCGAAAAATGGTTGAAAATAAAATAAGAAAGA
>NW_007450444.1:0-379 GCF_000475195.1 Diaphorina citri | reverse complement strand
CTACTTTTTAACTTCATTTTGTTTCAAAGATTAAAGTAATAAAAAAAAAATAAAAAGTCTCCTTGTGAAATATTATTATACCCTTGTGGCTTGCAGCGGGCCGCACAATTTGACCAGGCGGGCCGCCAGTTTGACATGCCTGGGATAGATAGATGGAGAGAGGGAGAGAGAGCAATACACTGTCCCTGTTCTACTTATACAGAATTACCCACACATCTCATATAACGGTCGAGTAAAATGATATAATAGATAATACCTATGCTGTCGCCGTCTGGACAATAAAACAGAGAAACAAATAGAGAGAGAGAGAGAGAGCTGGACTAGAAAGAGAGAGAACTGGACTAGATAGATAGATAGAGAGAGAGAGAGAGAGAGAGAG
>NW_007450443.1:0-379 GCF_000475195.1 Diaphorina citri | reverse complement strand
TGGTATCTGGACGGGTTTTACACTGAATATGTGTAGTATACATTTTCAAACTTATCGATGGTTATCGATAGTTCTCCTCCTCTAACCCGACCCGTCTTCTTCTTTTTCTTCGCTTTTTCCCGTCTACAAACGGAGTCGGCGTTTTTCGTCAGCTTCTCAATCAGCCCTAACTGGGGTGATGCTTTGGGCTGACAATTGGTTTAGGCTACAAATTTTACAAGTAGATGCCCTTCGCACTCAACCTTTGCTAATTCTTTAGCTGGGGAAATTTCAGGCTGGTATGCTCCCTGTTTAAAGTCCCCCAGCTAAACTACTCTAATAAATTGCCTACTTTATTCCCCCCAGGTTGACCTAATGAGTGAGCTACGCCACCCTAACA
>NW_007450442.1:0-379 GCF_000475195.1 Diaphorina citri | reverse complement strand
AAAACTACCACTATACTAGGGTATTAATATAGGAAAAAGAACAACGTCTTCACTTGACTAGTAAAGAAGACGTTGACTACTAGTCAAGTGAAGACGTTGTTCTTTTTCCTATATTAATATGTTGCTACTTGACAGATTGACTCTCCTACAGAAGTACGTAAGATTTATTCATGTACACTTTCTCTCAATCTCATTCTATTTCTCTTAGGCGGATTTCACATCTAGACTGCAACTTGTAATATACGGCAGTTTTCATGTTGATGGCTACATAGTGTTATGGGCCTGTTCACACTTAAACTTCAAGTTCAAGTGTGAACAGGCCCATAAGACTATGTAGCCATCAACATGAAAACTGCCGTATACTACAAGTTGTAGTCTA
>NW_007450441.1:0-379 GCF_000475195.1 Diaphorina citri | reverse complement strand
GTATTATTATGTATTTTGAAATTCAAAGTTTTCTCATTTCAAGGAAAGAAGCTAATGAATAATTGAATTTCTCTTGAACTCTTTTGGAACTATTTTTGTCCTCACGCACAGCACATTAATTTTCACGACTGCACAAGTGCACATGGACCATGGATGCGTGAGTCCCAATTTAGCTCATCAGCGGACGATATAAATGTGTGTAATAATGGGCCCACTCAAAAACCAAGCCCATTTTTACCGAGCGCTCTGGGATACATACAAGCTATCCCAGTACCCAGAGTACACACACAAGATAAAGTTTTAATCGTATGTAAATATTATGCACCGTATATCTGTGGTGCAGTCGATATTCTCTGATCCTCTCCTTAGTTTACAAGTT
>NW_007450440.1:0-379 GCF_000475195.1 Diaphorina citri | reverse complement strand
GAGACAGGATAGGAGAAAGCCAGCCGTTCCGAGAACGAACCTTATCTGTTAGGATAAAATCCGCCCCTTGCGGGAATCTAACCCACGGCCTAGCGCTTACAAAGCAGACACCCTACTTTTCAAGATAACTAGGGTGGCTAATGATTTTTCTATCTCCTGTAATATTTTACAGTTGGTCAATGTTTGATAGGGTATTTTGTTTTAGAAGCGACGATATAGGTAGGTAGATTTTGTTCTATACTAACAACAAGTTAATGAATGAACGTGATTAGAGAATGAAGTGTTCTTTGTATTAATAAGCGTGTTGTAGTTTGTAACGTCCCCTCTGTCCTGTGCTCGACGTATTTTACTATTGTTAAGTATTATTTAATATTATTAT
>NW_007450439.1:0-379 GCF_000475195.1 Diaphorina citri | reverse complement strand
CAGTACTGCCCCGCCCAAATTGGACGATACCCCGCCTAAATTGGACGATACCCCGCCCAAATTGGACGATACCCCGCCTAAATTGGATGATACCCTGCCTAAATTGGACGACACCCCGCCTAAATTGGATGATACCCCACCTAAATTGGATGATACCCCACCTAAATTGGATGATACCCCGTCTAAATTGGATGATACCCCGCCTAAATTGGACGATACCCTGCCTAAATTGGACGATACCCCGCCTAAATTGAACGACACCCCGCCTAAATTGGACGATAGCCCGCCTAAATTGAACGACACCCCGCCTAAATTGGACGATACCCTGCCTAAATTGGACGATACCCCGCCTAAATTGAACGACACCCCGCCTAAATTG
>NW_007450438.1:0-379 GCF_000475195.1 Diaphorina citri | reverse complement strand
AATAAAATGGTTGAAAATAAGGAAAAAATCAGGCAAGCAAGTTGGTTTGTACCTCTACTTAAAGCTTAAAGTGATGCCTGCTCTACACAATGACGTGTATTACTATTTAAATAAGCAATAGGTAAGAAACTTCTTTCTCATTTGCTGCTTTCCGTGTCCATGAAATAGGCATGACACCTATCTCAAAGGGCCTGTATCTTTGAGGATGTCTGTGGCTCAGGTCAGAGGGCTTCAAAATCTCTGATGGTGTAGTACCACCAAAGGCCAGGACCACAATCAGTTAAGTGTAATTCTTTTATTAAACAATTTGATTGGTTGATTTCTAACTTTTTAGGCTTGGTCAATCAAGTTTTAACTTGATCATTTTGCTTAATCCAAG
>NW_007450437.1:0-379 GCF_000475195.1 Diaphorina citri | reverse complement strand
TCGAAATTGGATAATGGGTGGAAGTACATACATACATATTTGTTTTGACGTCTCCTGACCCTGAAAAGTGATTTTCCAACAAAATTCCATCAAAATCTACATAATCTTCGAAATATCAAAATTTTTAAAAAATATTTTTTGGTCCAAAAAGTCCAAATTTTTCCAAGCCCAAATTTACTGTAGGTAATAGAAGGTCGTGTGATGTTCTCTATACATATATATTTTTGTTCAACTTTCTTTGTAGAAAGTAAAACCCTGAAAAATTATAGGTTTGTAAACCTTTCAGCCCCTCCTCCTTCCTGTGTTGTAAGAATGAGAAAACAAGAAAGAGAGTGTGAGAGAGAGAGAGAGAGAGAGAAAGAGTAGGGGGAGAGAAACA
>NW_007450436.1:0-379 GCF_000475195.1 Diaphorina citri | reverse complement strand
TTGTAAACATACTTTTCAAGGATTTTGATGAAAAATTGAAAACTTTAAAGTTAAATATCTCAGTTTGATGATTTTCGTTTATTGCCCCTTTTTGCACCCAGCTCCTCAATTAGAACTTGACATATAAATCTAGGTATACAGGAAAGAGAAAAGAAAATGTCCACAATAAAAAATGACGTCATGGACAGCGTAACTGAGAGTAACTATAAGACCTTAACATAAATTAAATGTCCGCTAAGGTCTTAGGACGAGAAGCTCATTTTAAAAATGTCAAAAGACAAAGGGACAGACGGTAGAGAGGGAGAGAGAGAGCTATTGGAAAGTTTACCCAAAAACTTTCTGCCATCTCCTCTGTCAAGTCTAATGAAAATTTAATATC
>NW_007450435.1:0-379 GCF_000475195.1 Diaphorina citri | reverse complement strand
GGGTTCTCCTTCTCCTTTCCTATACAAATAATGTATTCCCCTGCTCTATCCATCTCTCTCTCTCTCTCCCTCTTTCTCTACCTCTCTCTCTCTCTTTCTCTTCGTACTTAAACAAATCAATTTGTAAGAATTGTTTTTTATAAACAAACTGTACTTCCTTCTGTCTTTGAATAAGCCTCCATTCTTTCTCTCCCTCACTATATTTTGTTTTTCACCTCTCCCTGTCTCTTTCTCCCTCCCATTTTTCTTCTTTCTCATTCCCTCTTTCCTTTTCACTCTTCTCTTTCTCTCTCTTTTTCTTTTTCTCCTTTACAACGAAATCTTCTCTTCCCCTCTTCCCATCCTTCTCCTCCTCCTCCCTCTCCTCCTCCTCCTCCTC
>NW_007450434.1:0-379 GCF_000475195.1 Diaphorina citri | reverse complement strand
ATATTAAACTGTTGAGATAATGGGACTACATGTCCTAATTCGACAGTCTAAATAAAGCACTAATATCTAATATCTAATTCATAAGAAGAAGAAAACGATGGCTTACGAATTCCCTAAAATTTGATAGGACCCTACTTGCATGAAAGCCTTTATTATTTTCATTTTTTTAATTAGGGGTTGCCAGCCTTGTCAGCTTGAAGGGCAGCGCGTCTGGCTTGTAAGGGCTAGGTCGCGGGTTCGATTCTCGGCTGAAGTTGATTTTATCCCAAATACACAAGGTTAAGTATTTCTATTACTGTGGTTAAAGTCTCAAATAATATTCGAAACCAAATTCCATACCTCGTCTGGGATTGAATCCACGCCCTCCTGTTCACCAGGC
>NW_007450433.1:0-379 GCF_000475195.1 Diaphorina citri | reverse complement strand
TCCTTTTCCTTCTTACTTTTTCATAACAATTTCAAAATTTTTCTCCACAAATGACAATGAATTCGCTCATGCATAAAAATGAAAAGAAAAAAATATATTTATGAGAATGCAAAGAGAAGGCCTCTTTTTTTCCCCAACTTGAAATTGTTTCCTCAGCCATCCTTTTGTGTGTAACTTTTTTTTTTTAAGAAGAGTGGGAGAGAGGGGGGAAGAAAGGGAGAGAGAGAGAGAGCAGGGAGAGAGAGAGTTAGAAGAATGAAAAAGTGAAAGACACTTCAGTCGGAAAAAAAGTAGGTAAGTACTATTCCTCTTTGCTTTTGTATTTCTGCCTTATTTCTGCCTGCGAAATATGCACACTTAAATATTTTTTTTTTTTTTT
>NW_007450432.1:0-379 GCF_000475195.1 Diaphorina citri | reverse complement strand
TAGGTATCAAATTTACGATATTGGTAAAAAGGTGTTTATTTGAAAGTTTTGTGTCTTTAACCATTCCTTTGTTTTATATTTAAGAATCAGAGGTCGATCTTTCAGCATTTTTAGTTCCAAAGGTATTGTACTGTAAAATTTCCGTCCTAAGTATGAAAAATGTCTACATGTCAAAGATTTATGTATCCGTATTGTTCGTATTTGTCCAGTTCGTCTAGTCTGGTAAGACATGACTTGGACTCGAACCACCAACCTCCAGATCCAAAGTCCAACGCGTTAACAACTGCACCACTGAGGTTGAAAATTTGTTTTATATTTAAGAATTAGAGGTCGATCTTTCAGCATTTTTAGTTCCAAAGGTATTGTACTGTAAAATTTC
>NW_007450431.1:0-379 GCF_000475195.1 Diaphorina citri | reverse complement strand
AGCCGTTTCCAGTGATTGAGGAGGATTGAACGCATCTCATCAGCATAATCACGGATACTATAGGCAACTACAGCTATTGCTATCAACCAGCACACAACAGAACTAACAGTAGACAAGCACCTACATCTGGTGAAACTTTCTGCCCTGTTTCCTTCGAAACATTGAACAACCAGACCAACAACAATTATGCTATTGGAAGATAATGAGCCGATCGGCTAAGGTTTGTAATTATGCTAAACAAGGACAATTTCCCAACGTACGTACTTGTTGTAGTACTTTGGATTGATCTGACGATGTAGAACCATAGCGGTCCCTATATTGCGCAGAAGTTGAGTGGTGATGGTGTTCTGGTGAAATACGTATATCAAAAGCTTACAGC
>NW_007450430.1:0-379 GCF_000475195.1 Diaphorina citri | reverse complement strand
AACCTTTAACCTTGGAAACACAATCTCTAACCTTGGAAACACAATCTTGAAATAACCTTCTTTAACCTTGGAAAAACAACCTTGAAATAACCTTCTTCAACATTGGAAAACAATCTTGAAATAACCTTCTTTAACCTTGGAAAAACTAGCTTAACCTTGGAAACACAATCTTGAAGTAACGTTCTTTAACCTTGGAAAAACAACCTTGGAATAACCTTAAAGTAAAGAAAGAGAGAGAGAGAGACAGAGAAAGAGAGAGAGAGAAAAGAACACCAAGTTAAGGTACGAAAACCCCTTTAATATAAGATATAAGTATTCGAAGCCTGTATTAAGGTATCCAGTTGAAGGTAAGGAACCGTCTCGGGACCAGGGTTAGGAC
>NW_007450429.1:0-379 GCF_000475195.1 Diaphorina citri | reverse complement strand
ACAACTATGGTTCATGAGGGTACTATTAACTGAAAGTATGATTTACATCCGATCTACCCATCTGGATAACTGTGTTTTGTATTCGTGCATCCAACTCGTTTGAATCTGAACCAGAAATACAATTCTTGAAGATTTGTCTACTTGCAATAATCATGAATTGAAAGTCGGGTATAAGAAGATACAAGGTATACCTTACCTATCGAATATTTTTGTCTGCACGAAAATTACCTATTTTGCAAAGTTCCAAACAAAAACACGAAATCAATCACAACTTTACGAAGGAAAGGAACTGAGGCAAAACCTGAACCCCTACCTTAACCTACAGCATAATGTACCTACCTATAAGAATCTTGTCTACATGACAAGCCTCCAAGAAATG
>NW_007450428.1:0-379 GCF_000475195.1 Diaphorina citri | reverse complement strand
CAATGCTCTTTTTTCAATTGAGCCTGATGTGCAAAATAGGTTTGCTAAACCCATTTCTATCAAGTTACTACTGAATGGTATCAGAACTGAGTTCCAAGTAGATACTGGTTCAGCCATTACAGCCATGAATGAGGATTATGCAAAAGGTATTGTAAATATTGAAAATTTATTACCTACAAAATTACAGGTCAAGGTGTATAATAGTGATGTTATTACCCCTCTGGGAGTTGCCAAGGTTAAAGTTAATGACCTATTGTTTTTAGATTTATACATATTTGATAGCAAAAGTGGACCTCCAATTGTAGGCAGAGATTGGCTTATTAAGCTAGGCATCCTAAATGTTAGACATGATGGTAATATTAATATTGATGTAACTGAT
>NW_007450427.1:0-379 GCF_000475195.1 Diaphorina citri | reverse complement strand
TCAAATGAAGAAATATCTTGCCGAGAATGAAATACTTCCGGATTTCCAACATGGTTTCCAGTCAGGCAAAAGCACCACTACTCTCCTTCAGGACTTTGCTGACCTTGTAAACACGGCCTTGGATGAAAGGAAATGTGTTGTTATCCTCCTGCTTGACCTGAGCTTCGCATTTGACGCCTTGGAACACTCCCTATTATTGGAAAAATTTAAGCAAATAGGTATTTCACATCCTATACTTACCAACTTCTTCCTAAACCGGAAGCAGCTAACGCGAGTGGGAGATGTGAAAAGTGATCTCATAGATGTCAATCAAGGTCTTTGTCAGGGAGGGATAAATAGTCCTACCTGGTATAATGTTTATACCTATGACATACAACAC
>NW_007450426.1:0-379 GCF_000475195.1 Diaphorina citri | reverse complement strand
TTATTCATATTCTATTCTATTCTATTCCTCAGTTATCCCATGCACCCGCCCAAGGTGAAATTTATCACTCGAATATTTCACCCCAATGTATCGAGACATGGTGATGTAGGCATAGACTGTATTCTTTTCTATTATTCTATTAATATTCTATTCTATTCTGTTCATATACTATCCTACTCTATTTTCTAATTTGATTCATGACCCCATCCAAGGAAAACAAATACTTCATTTTGAAATAAAAACCATCGGCAGGTCACTCGGAAAACCTTCTCCAGGGACCTCCTCCTCGCGATTGTATATTCTACCCCCAAAAAATACCACTTCGTGGCATAAAAAAGACCCCGCCAAGTCGTTCCTCCCAAAATAAATCAAGCGCCAC
>NW_007450425.1:0-379 GCF_000475195.1 Diaphorina citri | reverse complement strand
TGGGAGAAGATGAGTCCATAGCTCTTCAATCATCAACTTTTCACTGATAGGTGATCATTCAAACCAACATTGCCAGCACAGTTAGCTTGGTAAGTAGAGAGCGTCTTGTAATCGCTAGGACACGGCTTCGGTTCCCGCCCAGCAGGGTGTACTTTGCCCCTACAGGCTGGCTTTCTCCTATACTGTCCTCCAATTTCAGGACTATAAAGGTAGAAATACACTACCATCATATGACTTGATGACGTGATAGTAGTGGGTTTCAACCTTAAGATCTACTTTCTTAAAGCTCCCTATTTATTTAACTTACCATGGCCAACGTATCATTGGATAGCCGACAGAAGTTAATGTGTTTCCCCTTGTACAATGTTTCCTCCACACG
>NW_007450424.1:0-379 GCF_000475195.1 Diaphorina citri | reverse complement strand
TCCACGTTATGATTAGAGAGTTTTTGCAACCAAAATTAGCGTCCCATTAACGGAACTTTTTACCGTTATTTGACGAAAAATCGTTTCTGCGCATGTGCAGAAACGCGTTTTGGTCAACTTTCGTCTTACGGTTTAATTATCGTCACTTAAGTTTGCATTGTAAAAACTCCATTAACTGGAGAGGTTTACCTGTGCAGACAAATTGAAATGTGAATGGGAACAAGAAGTCTTCAGTTTACTCGCCTGTCTGGCGAGCGGAACTGTACGAAAAGTCAATTCTTTTTACCTGCACAGATGTATCTACTTGAGCAGGCAGATCGTAACGTGGAGAGCCAAACCAACATTCGATAAAACGGGCTTAGAATCAAGTTAAAATAAC
>NW_007450423.1:0-379 GCF_000475195.1 Diaphorina citri | reverse complement strand
GGTTTATTGATGGATTTCATTTTAACCCCGTGTGGGCTGTGCAAATTGATAACGAGATCGAAATGTTTGACGTGCAGCCTTATAATCTTCCGTCGACAGGTATTCGTAGACCCGTATGAGCTTTTAAGCGTTTTAACCCATCTTTTGGGGCAGTTTCCCCTACACCTAAGCCTCAGAGTGGACAAGAGTCAACAGGCATACTAAAAGAAGTTTTCGCTTCGATTCAAAATGTGACTTACATTCGTTACTTCGTTGATTTTTCTTTCTCTCAGAATGAATCAAAATTTCTTAAGTCGTTTTTCTCTCCTTGGCGATAAAATCTTTCACAGTCTTTTGGTTACATTTGGGTTAATAACCCTCAGACTCTTAACATCCAGAA
>NW_007450422.1:0-379 GCF_000475195.1 Diaphorina citri | reverse complement strand
TAGGAGAAAGGTATGTAGGTTTTTACAGGATAGCAGTGGAAAATGATGGGTATTCTTGTACCTTGAAATACCTATTTCCCATGGAATCAATTAAGTTGCGAAAAATGCAAAAATGGGGTTCAATTTTCCATTTGATAACTTAGTTTTAAATAATTACTATAGGTGAAATGGAGTTTTTTTTATTTATTTTTTTTTCCTTCAATCTAATTAACACTAGATAGCTACCTAGTTAATATCATAATGCATGTAGATCTATTTTTTTTTTTCTTCATAAAGATTTTAATAAAATAATTATTTTCAATGTTTCTTTTTACTTTCCTTATCCTATAGGAAGGAAAGTAATGTAATCGGGTCAAATTTTCGATGGTCAGTTTTTAGT
>NW_007450421.1:0-379 GCF_000475195.1 Diaphorina citri | reverse complement strand
TCAACATGGTTTACTAGATTGCGAGATTCCCACGAAACCCGTCATTATGGTTGATAAATTAAAACTAACCCAGGATTTACTCTAGGGAGTCTAGGGGAAAATCTGAAACGCAAAACGGATGCAAAGTGCACTTTTGAGGAAACACAATTTTCGAGTAAACACATTTCTTTCTCCACTTTTCCGTTGGCCTTGGAATGCAGAAGTGGAATAAAATTGGGACAGAAGTGAATTTGTGCAATTTATGCCCCATCGATAAATAAATAATCGATATCTTCGTCGTCAATAATCGATATCTCGTTAATCGTTAAGTGTAGGTACTCGTATTGTAGGTAATCAGCGGTAATAGCACGTTGTACGCATTAGTTCCCGATGGATCACT
>NW_007450420.1:0-379 GCF_000475195.1 Diaphorina citri | reverse complement strand
AGACATGGCTGCCACACGACGTGGCTGAGTGCATCCTATCTTCATTTTATCTTTGGTAAATCCTGCCTCGTGGAGGTACTGAGGGATCTGAGTGGTTTTTCCAGAGCCTGAAAACATACAAAAATAATAAGCATTAACAATCAAGAGTTCAGAGGAAGTTTTTTTTCTGATAATCCCACCAATTGTTACTCCCCAATAATAATGTCCTCATGGGGCTAAGTACACCATAAATTCCAAGCACAAAGCTGAAAAAATTGACTCTGCTAAGAACTTAATGTGATACCTCCAGAGTGCAAATCTGCTAACTACTGTGACAATTCCTAAATCCATTTACGAAATTATGTTACAAACCTGTTTCTCCCTCTATGATGAGAACCTG
>NW_007450419.1:0-379 GCF_000475195.1 Diaphorina citri | reverse complement strand
TGGTCTCTAGCCATGTTTAAATGGCTCGTGCTGAACCGCAGTCAACCATCGTGAGTACTTGTGCTTTTTTTTTTTCTTTTTTTTTTTTTAAGCAGAGAGAACAATTTCAAACTATCAGCGAGCTAGGCTGGTTAGGGTTAGCTTTCTTATCCCTGTTTATTTTCACACTGCCAGATGCTAGTCTTAGTCTCTAATTAATGTCCCCTAGATAGACAATATCAATGACAGGTTTTGAGGAGAAGGTAGGCACTAAGGCAAGCCTTTATTTTAGCCTTAAATAAATAGGTACCTAAACACTTATAAAAAAAAAACTACTATGGGATGGGCAATTAGGCAATGGGCATGCTACAACACAGGCCACATGTGTCTAATGTAGCAG
>NW_007450418.1:0-379 GCF_000475195.1 Diaphorina citri | reverse complement strand
AGGGATATTTGATGTGACGTCATCGCCTACGGGAACGTATGCCGTGACGTCAAAGTTCACGATTTACCGGTATTTTTTAAATCGATTTATTTCGGGATCTAGAAGTCGTAGAATAAAAAGAAAAATTTCGTTTGTCCTCATTTTTCCTGCTCTGTGACTTTGAAACATCACCCAAGTAAGCGCAACTGATCTATTTCTATAAGATTTCTGATTGGTTGGATTTAAATCTAAAGTTCAAAATCAACTTATCAGATTGATAGGAATTGATAATCAAATCTGGTAATCTTGAAGCTTATTAATCACATCGAGGTCCTTACCCTCATCCAGAGTGGGGCCCTGTAAACCCTACGATATGGCACAGATGGTCACCCATCAGGAT
>NW_007450417.1:0-379 GCF_000475195.1 Diaphorina citri | reverse complement strand
TCAACACCTCCCAAGGAACAATGAAGTTAAGAAACATCGTGGGTGGTTGGTATTTGGACGAGTGACTGGGACATCACGTATTGCTGTTTTGGGGTGTACTCAGCCCTTGAGGGGAATTGTTATGAAAGACTTCTAACAATGTTGCATAAGTTAACACTTAAGGGCTGTGACGTCAAAATATTGCGGATAGCTTCTACACATACCTATTTTATAATTATGTAGGTAGGTAGGTAGGTAGGTATTTGTCATCAATTGATTTTAATTTTATTAATAATCCTCTTTGGTATTTAGTCTCGGTATCCACGAGATATTATTTGCACTTAAGAGTGTTATTGTTATACCTCATTTATCATTTTTTTTTCTTTCATTCTTAAAAAAA
>NW_007450416.1:0-379 GCF_000475195.1 Diaphorina citri | reverse complement strand
GCCAATAACTTATCAGGTAGGAGTTTACTTCAGTAGTGTCTTTCATGTTTTCACTCGATTTTCATAGCTCCATAGAAGTCAACGTACTTAATTTTCATGTTTCCTCCTTAGAAGTGGTTGTAGATGATGATCCTATTACTCTATTCATTTCTTATGACCAAAACCATAATCTGAGTTGACACTGGGTTTGAGTTTAACTATTGAAGCAATCTGATTTTTTGATTTCGAAGTTTTAACCAATCAGATTGTTTCATCCATAAAGGCATTGTTATAAATTTTGTACTTTTCATGGAAATATTAAGACCGACCTGGGGTCGAAGGTGAAATTTTTGGGGTCTAAATTTATTTTTTGGATTTTCAAATTTTTTGGGCTCCATTT
>NW_007450415.1:0-379 GCF_000475195.1 Diaphorina citri | reverse complement strand
ACAGGTATTTTTCCCAAATAAAATCGATTTTATCTTATCTTTCTTCATTATTAGGTTCTCCCCAAAATCACACACGTTGTAAGGGTGTGGAACTTGTTCAGTGATAGTGGTATGGTATGTGATCAAGATGCCTCAATCCTTTACCTGGAATACCTGGATTCATGTCCAGAAGACGTGTCATCTACCTCGTGACTATTAATTAACTGTGCTGCGGCGCCGACCTATGACGCCAATGCTAAGCAACACCCGGCATGTTTCCGGCAGGAAGGTGCCCTTCTATCATGTTCACTGTCAAAGTCGAAACCGGAGACACAAAGCTGATAATGTCCAACTAGAAAAGTCAGAAACAGAGTACATTTTTACTACTAATGACTTACTT
>NW_007450414.1:0-379 GCF_000475195.1 Diaphorina citri | reverse complement strand
AGGAAGAAAGAAGAGGGGGAAGGAGAAAAAGAGAAGGAGAAGAAGGCTGAAGGAAGGAAAGAAAGGAATTAATAGGAAAAGGAAGAGGAAGAAAGAAGTGGTGAAGGAGAAGAATAGGAAACGGAGGAGAAGGGAAAAAGAAGGCTGAATTAAAGGACAGGAAGAGGAAGTGTGTAATAAAGCAATAAGGTAAAGTTCAGGCATTGGAAATAGGAAACTGTTGCTATGGAGTTCCATGTTAAAACTTTGTTGTTAACAAAGTAGGTAGGCAGGAAAATATCCTTTGGAAGAAAATTATTAATAAACTTTAGAGATTTTCTGCCTACCTAGGTACATACTTACTACATAGGTAACTAAGAAGTGTTCATTTTTGCTTTTA
>NW_007450413.1:0-379 GCF_000475195.1 Diaphorina citri | reverse complement strand
GTACTCAAACTAGTCTGAGTAAAACCCTTAATGACATTAAAAACGAGTTGAAATGTTTGATTCTGTTGTTTTTTAAAACCGGACCTCCTGACTGCTAGAGCATTGTGGTACTAGGCTGAATATTATAGTAGGTGGGTAGATTCCGTTCAATCTGTTTTCTAAATAGACATCCCCAGAATTATCGGACAGGTTAACTTCTTATCGCCACAATTTATTTGAATTTTCCAACATATTCCCCAGAATTCTCGTTCTCTTGGGAAAATCTCTGACCTTTTTTTCTTCCTTTCTTTTTATCTCGGAAAAAAAGGCCTCGTGTTGTAGGTACACCTCAACTCAATCTATTTCCGAAGTTTAAGCCTACCTTACACTGTAAGAATTA
>NW_007450412.1:0-379 GCF_000475195.1 Diaphorina citri | reverse complement strand
AAGTACAATCAAATAATACCTATCCAATAACATTAATAACAATAAAAAATTAATAATTCCAAAATCCGTACTTATAAAAAATAGCAATAATACCTACACCTTTTATAACAATCAAAAAAAATCTAAGGAAATCTGAGAGTACAAAATAAATTTCCTAACATTGGACATGAAAAAGAAAAAAAAAATACAAGTAGGTATACATAGAAAATGATAACAAGACAATCATTTTTATCCATCTGAGTTTCAATAATGAAATTCAAAAGGATAAAGTAAAGACACAGGCCGCGTAATAATTTGACCGTTAGAAATTCGTACATCAACATTACGAATTCGATTGTCTCTGCCAAGGTGAACTTTGGTGATCACTCCGTAAGGCCAA
>NW_007450411.1:0-379 GCF_000475195.1 Diaphorina citri | reverse complement strand
AATTACTGTTTATGTTGGAACTCCCCAACCTTACACGAGCTTCCCCAAAGCCTCAAAACCTGGGCAATAGGAGTGCGAATCCAGGCATGTGTAGATTTAAATTCTTATTAAGTCAAGGAGGTAATAATAAGCAGGGTGCTGATCAAACATAGTCTAAGTACTTTGCGAATAAAAATGTACTTTTCCTTTGTACACATAGCCTACCTGAATACCTGTGCTAAGTTTGAGCGAATTTATCTAAAATCCAAAGTCCTCTGAGACCTCAGAAATACCTATGAACTCTTTATGAGCAAATTTTTGGCTTTAACTAGCGGCCGAACCGTACATTTCTCGAGACCCGGCCGGAGACTTTTGATTTATGGAATAAATAACAAACAAC
>NW_007450410.1:0-379 GCF_000475195.1 Diaphorina citri | reverse complement strand
AGATGTTTTGTAGATGTTCAATTGCTGTTCAAATTAGACCATGTGTGTCTGGAATATGTCTGTGGCGTGTGCTTAGGTGATTCCTCATGTGGTATCGTATGTAATGGCCAATTACATACTTGTGTATGTCTGTCATTAGGTCATTACCAATTGATGTCAATTAGGACATGGTATGTTTTTGGACATTTGGGACTAGTGTTAATGAGCGGTGCATTCAGGATTTTCGTTACCATCAAACAGTGACTACAATGTATCTACAGTCTGGTCTATGGTCGATGGCCATCGATTGAAAATTTGAAACACGTCCGAAGAGAGAAACAAAACTTTATTGATGAGCTACCCAAAGTTTGGATTGACAGAACGACACAGCATACTACTC
>NW_007450409.1:0-379 GCF_000475195.1 Diaphorina citri | reverse complement strand
CTTTGTCCACACAAGGTCGACCGCGTCGATTGACCATCGATCGACGAAGTCAACCATGTGTGGACACAGCTTTAGGGGAATCGAAGAAGAAAAAACATAGGTTACACCCTGTATGGAAAACGGTGAGAGCGGGGGGGTCAAATTTCACGAAATATTCTATTGTCATCCAAGATAGGTACATAACTTATCCTAAATTTAGGTCAATCGGACCAGTGGAAATTTTAGTTACAAGATTTGACCCAAACAAACAAATTACAAACAAACAGAGATCTCAAGTTAAGTAAAACCATGTAAAAATTGCACAGGCCAGCCAACCTCTAGTAACTAGAGACCTTCGTCAGCAAATTCCTAACATCTGAGCCATCAGCAAAGCACGGTA
>NW_007450408.1:0-379 GCF_000475195.1 Diaphorina citri | reverse complement strand
CCAAAGTTTCAGCCATTGGTCCGTGTGTGTGTGTGTGTGTGTCTGTCTGTAAACAAAATATCTCGAGAACGGTAAGAGGTAGAGACTTGAAATTTGGTATGTAGATGTCAAATGTGACAAGGATGCGACACAAAACTTTTGATTAAGACCGGTGCAACGCTTGGCGGCATTTTGACCGCTTTTTGGCGGTTTTAAGCCATATACTGACTAAACAGTTAGAAATATTGTAAATGTTACAACAGAACACCCAAATAAGCACCATTCAATAGGATAAGGAAAGTCGTGTGATGTTCACACCAGATTTTTTGTTGTTGTTGTTGTTGTTGTTGTTGTTGTTGTTGTTGTTGTTGTTGTTGTTGTTGTTGTTGTTGTTGTTGTT
>NW_007450407.1:0-379 GCF_000475195.1 Diaphorina citri | reverse complement strand
TTATCATTCAGAAGGTCTGATAGAGGGAACTGTGTAACTGCTAAGGTCTTATCATTCAGAAGGTCTGATAGAGGGAACATGTGTAACTGCTAAGGTCTTATCATTCAGAAGGTCTGATAGAGGGAACTGTGTAACTGCTAAGGTCTTATCATTCAGAAGGTCTGATAGAGGGAACTGCTAAGGTTACTATTGACCTACCCTATCACCCTGCCTGAGCGGCACGGGGAAAGCTAGCAGCATGCTATTGGCCAGATGGTCATTCATACCTGATTCATAGATTTGGTGGTGTGCCTGGAAATGGAAATCCATCTCTTTATGGCACTTCCGTAAATAGTTACAACTGATAGAGAAATAATCTCACATGGGGGGGGGCACGGTT
>NW_007450406.1:0-379 GCF_000475195.1 Diaphorina citri | reverse complement strand
GATGTAGCAGTTAACCAACCTCAATCTCAGGTCTAAGTTTATGCTTCTAGAACACAGGACTTTTTTCATTTTAACAAAGGTTGCTCTTGCTTTTTCAATTCTGATTCTAACTTCTTTTTCTGCATTCCAGTTATCATTTACATAACATCCCAGGTAAGTGATCCCACTTGTTCTTTCTAGCTCAACTCCGTACGCTTTGGCTGATGGAGTGCGCACAGCTTTTCTCGATACAATCATGTATTTTGTTTTCTTGGTGTTAAGTTTCAGACCATATTTTTCGCAGGCGTTGACGATTTTGTCGATAAGGACTTGCAGTTGTTGTTGGGTTTCCGCTATAAGAACCGTGTCATCTGCATACCTGAGATTGTTAATGATGTGT
>NW_007450405.1:0-379 GCF_000475195.1 Diaphorina citri | reverse complement strand
GATGCGAGTCTCGAGTAGCTTCAGGTTCCGCCATATTGTAATTGTATTGAGGGAAATGAAAAAAATGTTTCGTAATTTTTCCACTAGATGTCGTCATGTTTGTTGAATTTCCACATTTTACCCCCACTCCTGACGCAGAGTGAACGTCAAGTTGACGCCGCATCGATGCGGCGTAGGAATGAAAAACAGACCTAAAGCCACCACAACTAGCCTGAGAGGAAAGTGGCCTGAGAGGAAAATGACCTAACAACCAGATCGATACTGTTTAATCAAATTCAAAAGGACTAAAAGGTATAGGAACAATCAAGGAAAAAGGTTACAGTCGTTTCTGCAACATTTCAAAATTCATGAATTGAAAAGGCCTCATTTTTCGCCAAAA
>NW_007450404.1:0-379 GCF_000475195.1 Diaphorina citri | reverse complement strand
CACAGAACCATGAAGGCACTCCAAAATTCTAAAAAAAAAAAAAAAAGATGAAATGAAATAACCGAAATTACGTACCTACATATCCAAAAGTAAACAGGTCGTGCTTGAATTTTGCGAAGGTGAGAAAAAATAGCCGTTAGGATTTAAATTTTGTAAACAAACCACATCAAACGCGACCATTGACCGCTTCCAATCGTTTACAATCACTGGGTATTAAGGTTGTGGTTATGTACCGGGTTGATTTTCCATAACTTTTTGGCCGATTTTCAGATTCCATGACTTTTCCAGGTCGCGTATAAACCCTAAATTAGGTAGTTTGAATGGTTAATTACCTGGTATTTGAAGGTCATACATCATCTGGACAGCGTTCTTGAACACA
>NW_007450403.1:0-379 GCF_000475195.1 Diaphorina citri | reverse complement strand
TGTCCGTTTACAAAACAATTCCACATAAATCAAGGAATTGGCTCAGGCGCTCGATTTGCCTCATGGATTACTGGTCTCATCTCATTAACATTTGCACGTGGCAATTAAGTCAAACTATCTGGCAGGCCATCACATTGGGTAATCTCTTGAACTTGGTCAGCCATTCTCAATGTGTGGGCCATCAGCATCTTCTGTGCAGCTCGCTGAAATTTGTGGCCCTCGGTGGTTCAATGCCTGACAGATCCTGGTCTCAAGTTTTCTCCGCCACACAAGTTAAGACTGTCTGATAGACCTAGGTCTCGAGCTTATTCCGCCACACACGTTAAGACGGTCTGATAGACCTAGGTCTAGAGCTTATTCCGCCACACACGTTAAGACG
>NW_007450402.1:0-379 GCF_000475195.1 Diaphorina citri | reverse complement strand
TGGTGCAGTGTAAACGGGCTGTAAGGCCTATTATAGCACAAGGCAGTGCTCCAGGGCCAAGAAGTTCCTATTTATATATTTATTCTCGATAACCTCACTTACTTCTAAGGTACTTCAAGGAATGGATTGATATCCAAATACCTACTTATCCACCCACCCATAAATTGTATCGAATGGGATATCGGATGATACTTCCAAATTGGATTGGATTTACAAAGACACCTAAAGAGCTCCATATTGAATTGGATGGATTTACTCGAAGATATTTATGTGCAAAACTATTCGCACTAAAAATTGATAGAGAGTGTTTTAACTAGGCACGTATTTAGGGGAAGGTTGGGAAGACAGTAATAAATGGTCTGAAAGAGAGAGAGAGAGA
>NW_007450401.1:0-379 GCF_000475195.1 Diaphorina citri | reverse complement strand
CTTATCTAAGCTGTCAAATCTTTCCTATCAAATATCATAAATAGGTAATTAGAAACTTGAAAGGTGAATAAGGAGCTAAGACAGTAGGAAATTAGGAATGGAGGAGGGCGGGGGTTAATCTAGTCTAGTCTAGAAGTTTAATAATAAGACCTAATCAATCAGTTTGGTTTACCTAGGTAGCAAATTGTAATTATGTGGTTATTATAATGAAATGAGTACGAGCAACATTAAACTAAACTACGAAGTACATGGGTGTGGCATGAGCTAGGGTATCTATCCATATAACACATAAATATGTCTATACATAAATAATTCTCAAGATGGTCTAATAAATGCTCTTGGAAGATTACTTCAGAAGACATTGATGAAAAATAGACCA
>NW_007450400.1:0-379 GCF_000475195.1 Diaphorina citri | reverse complement strand
ACGAGAACGAAAATTACCTTTTTTTTAGAATTTTGTGCGTAAAAGTGTGTCCAAACATAGTTGACAGGCCATCGATGGAGATCAATAGCCGGTCGACTATATGTTTGAACATACCTATATTTATGTACCTTTGAACAGAACAGAAATAAAACAGGAATTGTTTAGGTGGAAGAGTTCATCACCTATGTGAGAACTTGGCAATATGTAGGTATAGTGTGTCCAGATCAATGTGACAGCAAAAAAATAGGCATTGTTGCCAAACATGTCACATGTGCAATGGTCTCTAAAAGGGGAAGTTATATTTCACAGTGCTTCCTCCGACAGTGAAACAAAGTCAGGTAAGGCGATATCCACCTTACCTGTTCTGGAATCCAACCTC
>NW_007450399.1:0-379 GCF_000475195.1 Diaphorina citri | reverse complement strand
CACTTTGATTCTAAACCGGAGTCGAACCCGGTCCAAATCCATGGACGAACCGAACCAATCCGATTCTGCCGCGAACAATTCTGACCTTGACCCGTACCGGAGGTCAGCCTCGGCAGATCGAACCCGCGACCCCTCAGCGCATTCCACAGGTGAGATTTTAATATCTTAGATTTTTTTTTTTTACTGTTCAAAAAAGATTGTACCTCTGAACCGCTTTCGCTTTACTTCAAGAGACATTCATTCTTTTACATCCATGGCTATCCAGAAACGGAAAAAATCGGTCAGAAAATTTCCGTCCTGCCCGGGATCCGAACCCAGCATCTTCAGGTTGAGAGTCAGTGCTTTTGACTACTTAGCCACAGAGGTGGCTATTCCCTCT
>NW_007450398.1:0-379 GCF_000475195.1 Diaphorina citri | reverse complement strand
ACCGGGTATGGAGTTTGATATTCATACGCGACTTGAAAAAGTTCATACTGGATAAATATTCACGCAACTTCAAACTTCTTCTTCTACAAAACTGATTGAAACTTACTTCTGTTGTTGCTAACGTTGGCGTGATTTACTCCATGTTCAGACCAAGGAAACTAGCAGCTTCCACAGGACTGGTTGCTCACCTTGGACGCGATCATGCTTTGCAACAATAGCGCAATTGTTGCGTAACTATTCATGTTTTGCAACAAAAGCACAACTGTTGCGTAACAAACTATTCCTTTTTGCAACAAAAGCACAACTGTTGCGTAACAAACTATTCCTGTTTTGCAACAAAAGTGAAACTGTTGCGTAACAAATGAGGGTGTCTTACCTT
>NW_007450397.1:0-379 GCF_000475195.1 Diaphorina citri | reverse complement strand
AGAATCGCCACAGTGTGCGTCCGCCCCTGGGATAGGTAGAAGAACTTATAGAGCCTTCACTGATTGAACGACCAGTTTATGTCTGCCCCTAAGTTGGGTTCTAAAGGGATGGTGGATGCTGCAGGGTTATAGAGCTTCCCCTGGTCAGCGTGACTTTTAGATCAGTTTCCACTAGAAGGGATGAGCCTCCTGATTGATTGATCAGAGGTGGATTGACCTTTTAGATCGGATGCTATTGAGGAAAGAGTTTGGTGGACCAGATTTCGGCGTGCAGAGAAGTCATCAGAGTCCTGAAACAAAAATCAAATGGTTTGGGTGAAAGCGAAAAAAATGGAATGTGGACGTGTTTCAGCTGATATGTCAAAAGTAGACACTCCTG
>NW_007450396.1:0-379 GCF_000475195.1 Diaphorina citri | reverse complement strand
TATGATTGTACTTAAAAGCTTCAATAAAAAGCAACTTGAACCAAAATGTTCAAGTGTTTATTCAAGTCGTGTTTGTTTAAGTTTATTTCAAAGTCATGTTTCAGTTAGGTGGTAGGAACAGATTTCTGATGTTTCATCAAGTGGTACAAGAGCCCATAGTTCTCTTCTAAGTACCACCAGAGCGAGGACTTTTGTTCTTCAAGATCTGCTTCGTAATGTTCCAGCATAACACTTGGATCTCAGCAGTGGAGTAGGGAACAAAGTAGGTAAGTATTTTGAGAACAACTTTAAAGATCTTAAGTAGTTCCTTCAATAATTTAAGACCTATCGTTACACCACTGAGGACCATTGTGTGAAGGTTGGTTACGACTCTTCTCCA
>NW_007450395.1:0-379 GCF_000475195.1 Diaphorina citri | reverse complement strand
CATACTCCCGGATGGCCTGCTTAGTGTTTAGGCAGACAGGTAAACCTTACCGGTGGAGGTGGACAAGATCTTAGATGACAATGATAGATCTCCACTCAGGTCGTCACATCGGAGAGGTAACCTGAAAAGGCAGACCCCAAAGCAGATGACCAATCCAAAAGAACGGTGCCAATTCAAAATTGACACAATGTAAGTGCAATCCTAGACGGGTTAACAGTTAATATTAGAAACAAGACATGCTGATTGATCTTGTAAGAACCTCAACCAAGCTCACTTTTGCCTAATAGGATATGATAGACTATAGGAAACCAAATTTACCAGAACTCACAAAGCGATCCAATATCAGGATTAACAGAACTATTAAAACTATTAACTAAGT
>NW_007450394.1:0-379 GCF_000475195.1 Diaphorina citri | reverse complement strand
TAAAAGAATCTGGGTTTCTTGAGCTCAGGTTGATGATTGAGAGCTTTATTTACACCGAATTACTATGATTGATGGTCACTACTCTCATAAGAGTCATAAGGCAAATGAAGGTTCAGGAAAACAAGATACAAAATTTGGGGCTCCTACCGTATTTATATTTACAAAATAAATGAAAATGTAAATAATTATGTAGGTTAGTATACTCTGTTCTACTCTTTACAAAAATTACTTACCGACATAAATTACCTTCCTTCAGGATTAGGTTGGAGTATTATCCATTTAAATAAAAAAAGCAAAAAAGAGCATCCCAAAAACCTAGAACTTTGTTAAAACTTCCAGGTACTCTTTGTATTTTATTGGCCTTCTATTTTACCTGTCT
>NW_007450393.1:0-379 GCF_000475195.1 Diaphorina citri | reverse complement strand
TCCCACAGTCTAAACAAGGTCTTGTGTAGGTAGGTATTTGGAACAGGTGGACTCACTTAACTCCGGTTCCACTTTTCATACACAAAAAGCCCACTCAGAGGTTTAGGTGTAGGGGCCAACAGCCCTAAAGGATGGGTTAAGCTTATACAAACTCCAGTTCCAGATATCAATAGATCAGTTGCGCTTACTTGGGTGATGTTTCAAAGTCATAGAGCAGGAAAAATGAGGAGCAACGGAATTCTTCTTTTTCTTCTACGACTTCTAGATCCCGAGATAAATCGATTAAAAAAATACCGGTAAGTCGTGAACTTTGACGTCACGGCATACGCTCCCGTAGGCGATGACGTCACATCAAATGTCCCGAGCAAAGCTCCCTCGC
>NW_007450392.1:0-379 GCF_000475195.1 Diaphorina citri | reverse complement strand
CAATGCTCTTTTTTCAATTGAGCCTGATGTGCAAAATAGGTTTGCTAAACCCATTTCTATCAAGTTACTACTGAATGGAATCAGAACTGAGTTCCAAGTAGATACTGGTTCAGCCATTACAGCCATGAATGAGGATTATGCAAAAGGTATTGTTAATTTTGAAAATTTATTACCTACAAAATTACAGGTCAAGGTGTATAATAGTGATGTTATTACGCCTCTGGGAGTTGCCAAGGTTAAAGTTAATGACCTTTTGTTTTTAGATTTATACATATTTGATAGCAAAAGTGGACCTCCAATCGTAGGCAGAGATTGGCTTATTAAGCTAGGCATCCTAAATGTTAGACATGATGGTAATATTAATATTGATGTAACTGAT
>NW_007450391.1:0-379 GCF_000475195.1 Diaphorina citri | reverse complement strand
TTATCGCCCATCTGATGAGGGACATAATACGAGATGGGCATGCTACGACACAGACCACATGCGTCAAATGTAGCAGTTGTTTCATTGCTACCAAATAAAAACGGCGGTGAAACACTTTTTTTCCAACAGATTAAAGAAATAGAACTCACTCAGAAAACTAGTGGGTAGACTAAGCAACCTCCTTGGCCGACTGGGTATCACACTAGGCTTGCACGCAGGAGGTTCCGGGTTCGATTCCCCACGGGGCCGAGTTTTTTCGGCTTTGTGCTTGGAGTTCGGGGTGCACTAAGCCTTGTGAGGACAATTGAGTAGCTACTATGATCGAGTAGCGACCAGTGGCGGCATTACAAATCGAAGAGACGAGCGATAATAAATATGA
>NW_007450390.1:0-379 GCF_000475195.1 Diaphorina citri | reverse complement strand
TTAGTCATAATGGGTATGTAGAGAAAATGTTGAACATTCTTATACAAATTATTATGTAGGCACATTTTTGATCTACATACATATTAACGATATATCCCTATCATGACAATAAGGCCCGTCGCACATTGGAAATGAAACCAAGTGGTAGAAATTTAATTGTAGAAAGTTGGGTGGCGCTTGGAACCGTAGTCGCCTGAAAATCCAGTAGAAATGATACAGCTCTTTCACACCGAAGGCCCAAGTCGTCCAAATCCAGAATTGAGAGGTCTCTATTAAATTTCATAGATATGATTTTTGGCTTGTCTCACATTGAGAGAGGGCCTTTTTTTTAAGTAGTCCCTCCATCCACCCCTGGTGGGCGATTGAAAGGGGGCAGCTT
>NW_007450389.1:0-379 GCF_000475195.1 Diaphorina citri | reverse complement strand
CTCTCTCTCTCTTCCGTGTTTTCCTCACTGTTTATGTGTATTTTTGATATCACATAATGTCACTATGTTTCCCAATATTTCAAACACATACCTAAGTATTTCACGATATGCAGACATGTACCTTTTATGTTTGATATCACACTTGGATATAGCATCAGAAAAGAACCACCCATAAGGGGCCTTACCTTATGGACGGTTCTTGTCTGCTTAATGCTGTCCACTTGTAAAGACACCTAAATCTAATCCTTGGATTATTGAAACAAGTTGTAATGTCGTCACTGATCACATGCCATTTGTCTCCAAGAAGTCTTCAAGAAACCAAGTATACCTCTAAGCCAAGCACAGATGGCAAAAGCCAACAATTTCAAGTTCAAGAGAC
>NW_007450388.1:0-379 GCF_000475195.1 Diaphorina citri | reverse complement strand
AAACTGAACTTGAAAACTATATAACACCATGGGGTCGGTACAACACGATTAGACTGTTCCTAGCTATGTATGTACCTAACCTAGAGCATTGATATGGACAAGGAATAGTGGTGTGGTTTGAGTTGGGGCAGTCAGGTCTGCCGACTTTCCGTAGCATGGGATAGCGCGATGCCGCCCGAAAATCCAAACCTACGAAAATGATAGCTACTGGAGTCACGTGACTTAGGGTAAAAACAGAGTGGAACGGGGAGCATAGAGCATTGAACACTACTGTTCGCGACTCCAGTGTGAGAGGTCTGTATTTAAAGGTGGATTTCCACCAACGCGACCTCTGTCGTGCGACAAAATCGCGCGACAATGTCGCGCGACGTCACCTGTT
>NW_007450387.1:0-379 GCF_000475195.1 Diaphorina citri | reverse complement strand
CAGTTCCCTCTATCAAACCTCTTTACAGTTCCCTCTATCAAACCTCTTTACAGTTCCCTCTGTCAAACCTCTTTACAGATCCCTCTGTCAAACCTCTTTACAGTTCCCTCTATCAAACCTCTTTAGAGTTCTCTCTATCAAACCTCTTTAGAGTTCCCTCTATCAAACCTCTTTAGAGTTCCCTCTATAAAACCTCTTTACAGTTCCCTCTGTCAAACCTCTTTACAGATCCCTCTGTCAAACCTCTTTACAGTTCCCTCTATCAAACCTCTTTAGAGTTCCCTCTATCAAACCTCTTTAGAGTTCCCTCTATCAAACCTCTTTACAGTTCCCTCTATCAAACCTCTTTACAGTTCCCTCTATCAAACCTCTTTTCAGT
>NW_007450386.1:0-379 GCF_000475195.1 Diaphorina citri | reverse complement strand
GTACGTATGCATAGTGCTTGAAATGATTTACCTACTTTATTTATACTAATGCATACCTTCTGTTGTTTACTGATAGATATTATGTATTTGGAAATAAACATACATACGTATAGCGTATAGTACAAGTAATTTAGTAATGACAGCCATTGTTTGTTCTCTTTATGACCTTATTTATATCAAACTCCTCTACCAGAAAAGCAACACAACAAAATGAAGAAGCACCTACTCTAATTCTTAAAAAAAAACACGTACCTAGTTAATTATATTGCGAATACACTGAATTGTGGCAATCCAGGAAGTAAATTCATCAGTATTAAAAGGGCCAAAAATCTGAGCCTGGCTTTGGAACCTAACGTTAATCGGATCAGTATTACAATAT
>NW_007450385.1:0-379 GCF_000475195.1 Diaphorina citri | reverse complement strand
TAAAGGAAGATAAAGGAGGAAAGAAAGGGTAAGGCTTGAAAAAGGGAAGATAAAGGAGGAAAGAAAGGGTAAGGTGTAAAAACGAAGATAAGGGAGGCTTGAAGAGAAAGAAGTGAGGAAAGAGCACTTTTAACTACTTGAAAGGCATTAGGGATAAGGGGTGTGTATTCAAGAGGCTAAATATTTTTACCTTTTTCAACGGAAGAAAAGAAGGAAATATTTTACCTTCTATAACAGGAAACGGGTTGAGAGGTACCTACTTTCCCTTAACCCATGACATCCTCTTTCCCTTAGCCCTATTATTTCGTTTAATCCCTCCCTCTTTCTCTGAATTTCTTTACCCCTTCCTCGTTGTCTTATTTCTCTTCTTGTTCCTTTC
>NW_007450384.1:0-379 GCF_000475195.1 Diaphorina citri | reverse complement strand
TGCTGCTCGGTGACGTTAGGAAATAGAGATTTGGGTATCAGCTCCACAATCACAAACGGGTCACTGAATCCTGGAAATAAAGATGAAACTTGGCTTTAAAAAAGTAAACAAATTGGAACAAAGAACGTATTAGGGACACACAGAAGGAGAGATGGGGTTGAGGAAAACTTGAAGTTTTTAGCTAAATCCCCTTTCTATCAAATTGTAAATTGTAAATATACCTATGTTGATTTTATTGTGATAATAATATAGGTACATAAAGATAGGTCTTAAAACTAGTTGACAATTACATTTTTACTTTTTTGGTATCTATCTAATGTATGTTTTTTTTTCTCGTTGATTTTGTCAGACTTTGAAGTGCGGACCATACGGACCGTCA
>NW_007450383.1:0-379 GCF_000475195.1 Diaphorina citri | reverse complement strand
CCGATGGCCCAATTAGGCTGTGAACGACCTTGGCTAAGCCAAGTTACCTATGAACGGGATACGCTTCTCTCAGCGCAAAGTCTGGAGGCTAGATTTCCGGCCAATTTCTACATTTTTATGGTTTTGTCCCTAACACCATCGATGGTTAGGAAATCGTCGTTGGGAGAATGATTTGCCCATCGTTGAGAAATGGTTACATGGTTGGGGAACTGTTGGCCAACGGTAAGACAGCGCTCCAACCCATACATTTTGTCAGCCATCAAAATATAACATAAGGCCAACAATTACCCAACCTAAAATGTTGTTAGGGGAAAACTTACGTCAGCCACTCACTATGAGGAAGACCTGACACTGACAGGTACACCCGATCAGTTATACC
>NW_007450382.1:0-379 GCF_000475195.1 Diaphorina citri | reverse complement strand
CAAGTTGTTTGTTGGAATATTTGCAAATGTTGAATTGCTGACTTTCCTCCTACGTCTGACCACAGACTGTCAAATCTTGCCAGCTTAGGACCCTTAGTTAGTTTGGAAAGTAGAGCGTCTGCCTTGCAAACGCTACGTATGGCTTACGGATGGATTCTTGGGGCGAACTTTATTCTAAACAGAAGAGAAGGGGTTCGCTCTCGGAACGGCTGGCTTTCTCCTATCATTCTGGCCATTTCTTTTCTCCATTCCAGGTTTGTTTGTTTATTTGATACGTTTAACGAGCTATTTAACTGATTGACCAGCCTAGTTAGCTTAGTTGGTAGTGCGTCTGCTTTGTAAGCGCTAGGCCGCGGGTTCGATTCCCCCCCGGGGCGAA
>NW_007450381.1:0-379 GCF_000475195.1 Diaphorina citri | reverse complement strand
AATACGAGCAAAGTTCAACGGATGGTAATCTGAAAGAAACAGAAAGGAACAAGAGAGAGAGAGAGAGAGAGAGCGAGAGAGAGAGGAAGAAGGAGTAGGAAGAAAAGGGGGAAGAGAAAGAGAGAGAGAGAGAGAGAGGAAGAAGGAGTAGGAAGAAAAGGGGGAAGAGAAAGAGAGAGAGAGAGGAGGAGAAAAGTTGATATATGGAGGGAGAGAATCAGGAGAAATAAAGGAAGAGAGAAGACGAGGGAAGAAGAGAGAAAGCGGAGAAAGAGATAGAAAGAAAGAGAAGAGGATGGAAGATGGAAGGAGAGAGAGAAAGGGATTCAGAAAAATAAAATTTTCCTGACAAACCTCAGAAAGAAGAGAAGCTGACATC
>NW_007450380.1:0-379 GCF_000475195.1 Diaphorina citri | reverse complement strand
AAAAAAAAAAAAAAAAAAAAATAGAGCAGTTGCGCTTACTTGGGTGAGGTTTCTAAGTGAAAGAGTAGGAAAAATGAGGAACTAGGGAATTTTTCTTTTTCTTCTACGACTTCTAGATCCGGAGATACATAAATCGATTTAAAACGTACCGGTAAATCTTACGTCACGACATACGCTCCCGTACGCTTCCTTGTTTGTGCGCATGCGGTTCTGCGTAAACTTTGACGTCACGACCCTTTGAAATTTTTCATCAGAACAGCAAATGAAAATTGAATTTTCGACCTTTTAAGATTACTTTCGAAATTTTGATCTCAGATTTAGATTTTTCACAACTTTTTACGTAGGGATCGACCTTTTATTAATATTTTTCACCCAAATG
>NW_007450379.1:0-379 GCF_000475195.1 Diaphorina citri | reverse complement strand
AATTCTCAGTGGAAAATCTAGGTCCTCTTTAATCTCTTTTTATTAAAAAAGTTAGAGCCGCCCTATATCGCGTTTCTGGTGATCCTCACTCACGGCAGTACTTGGTTCAGAAAATTTCTCTGGTTATCCAAAGGGGCAATTGCTCGAGCATCATGAGCACTTTGTCCTCTGGAATGATGTTAGAAGAAATATTCGGTTCCAATTTTGTAAACGATTTTCAATCACTTTTATCAGGTCTATTATTAACATTAATCTCTCCTTTTGAACCAGATCCATAGATTTGAAAATTTTATATCCCCGGGAACTAGATACCCTTGAAAGATCCCTGCGTTATCTGTTCATCTCAGAGCTATACAGAATTCTATATCTCTCAAGGCCC
>NW_007450378.1:0-379 GCF_000475195.1 Diaphorina citri | reverse complement strand
TTATAAATAAGGTATATTAAATAAAAATAAATAAATAAATAAATACATTAATAATGTAATGTAATTACGGTCTGTTATTTGGTTTCAGGTGTCAGAAGGAGGTGGGTCAACGTCACGTCAAAATGAGTCAGAGTTAACGAGCAGTACGTCAGTTCAGTCTACAGCAACAGGTACGTCAGTTCAGTCTACAGCAACAGGTAAGTCCAACTTCTATGACCTGTTAAGGTGTGTCCACACATAGTCGACCGGCCGTCCATCGATGTCGACTGAACCGTCCACACTGCCTCGACAACATAGATGTACCTCGTCGATCGATGTCCGGTCGACTGTGTTGACTTTTGGACACACCTTAAAGCATATGTTTTGCTCGGGACGCCCA
>NW_007450377.1:0-379 GCF_000475195.1 Diaphorina citri | reverse complement strand
ACTTTATAAACAAGATCTATTGACTAAATCTATTGTGTCAGTTCTCTTGAATAGCGGTCACTGTACTCGCCTTGCACACAGAACACCCGGGGTTCGATTCCCGACTGGGTCAAAAAAAATGTATCATACAAATCATTGTTGCGGGGCCCACTCAGCTTCTTGAGGAAAATGTGTAGCTATGTCAAATACTAATGCCAGTGTCAGCATGGTAGGTTAACATTGGATGCTATAGGATTATTGAGATATTTGGAAAAGCCTACAATGCTGCAGTGAGTACCAAAAGTTGTACCATAATAATAACACAAATTGCACAGTGTAAATCTTAATTAATAATAATCTATTGTTTGATTTCAGAACTAAGAAATGTACGCGGTGATGA
>NW_007450376.1:0-379 GCF_000475195.1 Diaphorina citri | reverse complement strand
AGCGAACACGCGAAGCCCCCGGGGGGTGGAGGGGGGCGAAGCCCCCCTCCCGAGCACGAAGTGCGAGTATATGTATACTTGTGTAACTGACTCACTCACTCATACTAATTCTAACCGACTTCTAGATGAGCTAGGAAGATGAAATATATACAGCCCCTTGTGTAACTGACTGACTGACTGACTCACGTATACAAATTCTAACCCACTTCTAGATGAGCTAGGAAGATGCGGTTTTCACCATTGGATTCCTTATTTTTTGTACATACTGGGAAAAATCGGAAACTCCCAAAATTCCAAACCATTCCCGAGATATTGACGTTTTTTAGTCCCCCCATAAGAAATACACAGGGAACACAGAAGGTCCCGGGTTCGAATCCCA
>NW_007450375.1:0-379 GCF_000475195.1 Diaphorina citri | reverse complement strand
CTTGGAAAATGTGTGTTGAAAAGAATAATAAAATAAAAATTGGAAAATTGAAGCGAAAACGAACGGAGCTGAGAGAGAAAGGGAGCGATAAATAAAATTGTGTTTAGCTCAAATGGGTGTAAAATTTAACCTATTCTGAAAATAAATAAAAAATAGATAAATTTTGCTACCTGCACGGAAATACATAGGTACCACATACAAACCAAAAATTAATAATAATAAAAAGCTAGAGACACCCACTCAACATTCCAATCTTGCGATCTCCTTTTGCATTTGGCTTCGCCCATTTGGGTAGCCCAAAAAAAAATTCTTGCATCGTCCGGGAATCGAACCCGGGTCGCCCGCGTGGCAGGCGAGCATTCTACCACTGAACCAACGA
>NW_007450374.1:0-379 GCF_000475195.1 Diaphorina citri | reverse complement strand
CGCGCTCCCTTGTTTACGGTCGCGCTGCGCGCTCCCGGGGCTTCGCGGGGTGTACATGAGGTCGCGCTTCGCGCTCCCATGGCTTCGCCCCTGAAAACTAATATCGTCCCTGAGTCTTGTCTCGAAGAAATTAAAACTGAAAACTAAAAGCGAGAGGAAAATATTAAACGTAGGAAATGTTTTGCTGGCCTCAACTGTGCTCCCTGTGTATTTCTTATGGGGGGGACTAAAAAATGTCAATATCTCGGGAACGGTTTGGAATTTTGGGACTTTCCGATTTTTCCCAGTATGTACAAAAAAAGAGGAATCCAATGGTGAAAACCGCATCTTCCTAGCCCATCTAGAAGTGGGTTAGAATTTGTATACGTGAGTCAGTGAG
>NW_007450373.1:0-379 GCF_000475195.1 Diaphorina citri | reverse complement strand
CCCCAACTCGACTATAAAACGGAGATCGGAACCCAATTCACCATTTGCGAACACTCGTTCTAGTTCAGTATTCAGTGAAGTAATGCCAAATGCTTTCTACTGGATTGCTTTTGCCCTATTTTGTTTGTGACGTAAATCGTAAAGAAAATCCGAGAGAAAATAGGAGATGAAAGAGAATGAAATTGTGTTTTTGTGTTTTGGTGTGAGTTTAGAAAATTGGAAAGCGTGTCCTTCCACTTTAAACATGCGACATCCAATTGAATGTGTTTTCTAGGTTTACCGAGAAAAACGTATTGGAAATATATGTACATTGTTCATACATAGTTGTATGTGAGTTGTGAGCTTGATAGCATCGTTCATTCGAAGATTCCAACGAGTA
>NW_007450372.1:0-379 GCF_000475195.1 Diaphorina citri | reverse complement strand
AGATAGAGGGGGTAGAAATGAAAAAACGAATAAATAAATAACAATCGGTTTTTATCTTGTTTGCACAATGTCACAGAGGCAATAAAAGATAAAACACTTTTTTTTAAAGAGGTTTGATGGAGGGAACTTTATCTGCTAAGGTCTTATCGTCTCGAAAGCGAAGAGAGAAGGAGAGGAGAAAGCCTGCCGTTCCGAGAACGAACCTATCTCTTTAGGAACTTTAGATAAAATCCTATTACTAAATAGGTAAGGCAGTTATCATAAATAGGTAAGGTTTGTTCTCGGAACGGCTATCTTGTCTTCCTCCTCTCTTTGATTTCGGAACGATAAGACCTTTATCAGTTATTTGCTCTCTATTGAAGGAAAAAAAAACAAAAAA
>NW_007450371.1:0-379 GCF_000475195.1 Diaphorina citri | reverse complement strand
GTAAAAGTAGCTATATCACTTTTACACTAGTGTAATGGATGTAATGGAACCATTAGGGACACGTTTGGTCAGCTGAGGTAAAAGTTACTCAAAAGTTAGTAACTTTTCCCGCCGCACACAAGTTCCGACTGTCTGTCAGGCCGTCTGAGCCTGAGTGGCCGGCATAAGAGAGTCACCAAAGGGGCTATGGCTAGCTGACGAGGACTAAGACGAAATAGCCACGTAACACTTTAACCTATCCTGCTAGGATTCCTAAGGGAAGAGAAAGAAAGAGTCAGCTGGCCGTTATCCGGGCGTGATACGGAGTAAGCTCGTCTGACGGAGATAACCCGATGGCACTCCCAGCAACCAGCTGACAAAGATTTGGACGCCACCAGTT
>NW_007450370.1:0-379 GCF_000475195.1 Diaphorina citri | reverse complement strand
CCAATCATTAGAATGTACCTGATACGTTCTTATCCTAATTCGATTCGAATATCATGTTTCTCAAGACCTGACTGATGTGTTTTCTTCTGTTTCAGAACGTCTGATATCCACTTGGATCAGGTGCCTCGGAAAAATCTTATCTGGAAACTCACCCGGCGATTATTGGAACGAGGTGCAATTAGATTGGGAGCTCTATCATAAATCCAGCGGGTTTACGACTTGTGAGAATTGTCGTAACAAGTATCCAATCAAGTGATATTCTCGATATCTCATTTCACAATATGACTTGTGTGATAAAGGGAGTGATTATGAGCCGAGGCTTTAATTGCTACCACGTATTAGACGTATCATTAAAAGCGAAACCAAAAGATAAGGGGGA
>NW_007450369.1:0-379 GCF_000475195.1 Diaphorina citri | reverse complement strand
CTCTCTCTCTCTCTCTCTCTCTCTTTCTCTCTCTCTTTCTCTCTCTCTCCTTCTTCCCTTTTCTCTCCTTCTCTACCTCCCTCTCTATTTCCGTTTCCCTCTCTGCCTCCTGCTCTCGCTCTCTCTCTCTCCTTCTCTCCCTCTATCTCTATTATAGAACGTTACTTCATATTAGGAGGGAGAGAAATAATTCCCTAATATTCTTTCCCGTCTTGTCTCTATATCTCCTTCTTCCCTCTTTATTCTCTCTCTCTCCCTATTTTTTTCTTTTTCTCCCTCCCTCTCCTTTCCACAATTTCTCTCCCTTCACTCCTATCCCATTCCCTCTCTTTTCTACATAATTTCCCCCACTATAATTCCCTCTACCCCGCCCCTCACT
>NW_007450368.1:0-379 GCF_000475195.1 Diaphorina citri | reverse complement strand
TCTTCACGTTTCTTCGAGCCCTCTTACCCTAATTTCGTGTTTATCTCGCTCTCTACTTCACTATCGCTTGTTTTATTAGCTCTATCTTCCGCCCTCATAGATTCGTAGAAGCTTAATCCTTTAGGGCTGTTTGCCCTTACACCTAAGCCTCGGAGTGGGATTTTTGTGTACGGAGCCCCCTTCGTTGATCCGTAGAAGCTTAACCCATCCTTTAGGGCTATTTGCCCTACATCTAAGCCTCGGAATGGGCTTTTTGTGTAGGAGTTAAGCTAAAATCTTCCTCCCTAGTCCTTCTTGACCCTTCTCAGGCTGAAGTTCTATTAGATACACTTCTAGTGACGTAGTAACGATGTCCTATGACGTGACGTCGAGCGATGGA
>NW_007450367.1:0-379 GCF_000475195.1 Diaphorina citri | reverse complement strand
CTGGACTTTGCTTAACATCAGGTCTCGTATTTGTAAGGATTGAGTGAATTCAATGTCGCATTCTAGACTGTGGTATACGTATACTCCTTCTTTGATGAATAAACCATAGTATACGAGTGGTTACTTGGTTATCTTTCATCTGTTGATCTGAATATTGTTTTGATCACAGCTTTAGAAACGGCTACGTCTGAGGCGTATTAATAGATGATCTTATTATCTAGAATCTAGATGTTCCATTGTCGCAGGATTGTTGGGAGAAACACGGACTACAACTAAATGAAACTATAATATAACTTCCCCAAAAGTGTTCCATATACCTGAGCCACCCAACGCATTGTCCAGGATAAAAGAGCTAAGACGCGGTCCTCGAATAAAAGGA
>NW_007450366.1:0-379 GCF_000475195.1 Diaphorina citri | reverse complement strand
ATCGGAAATATCGTGTTCAAATAGCTTGTACTTGTACGTCATATTTATTGATGTTTTGTACATCGTACATAGGGGGCGGGGGGTGCAAAGCATATAATGTCATCGCGTAGCATAAAAGCATTGAATTTAGTCGCACACGAGGCAAAAGTGATGTAAAGGATGAAATGAGACATCGTAAAATGGAAAATACTGAAAACAGGATTACAATATCATGAAGATGATTGATAAATGAGACCATAATTGACATTCATTGAGATCATTATTGGTAGTTGGTCAAGATATACATTTACTAAGTAAAGAGGCAAACACAAATTTCACAGAGATCCCTGATTCGTTTCCCAGATTCCTTTGATTCTTACATATTGGTACATTAGTCGTA
>NW_007450365.1:0-379 GCF_000475195.1 Diaphorina citri | reverse complement strand
CAGGTCAGCTGTTGTGCACGCTGCTGCCGTAACCTTTGACTTGAACTACTTTTACCTCAAGATCTTATAAGATCTTGGGTCTTACAGTTATGGTCTTGGCTGTTACAGTTCCAAGTTATGGTTCTTGGCTGTTCGTACTTCGTATTTATTTTACTTGGTTTTGTTCGTGAGATCTCCGTTTATGGGGCAACTATTGTAACTCTGCCAGCCTAGTTAAATGTAGCTTGGAAGGTAGCGCGTTAGATCGCAGATTCAGGGGGCACGGTTGGTCCAGTGGTAACCCGCTTACTTGCCATGCAGAAGGTGTGTTGGGTTCGAATCCCACCATCGACAAAAAATTGTACTCGTTTTTCGATTGTAAATATTTCAACGGGTTACT
>NW_007450364.1:0-379 GCF_000475195.1 Diaphorina citri | reverse complement strand
CTCCTTTCTCCCTATCTGTATGTAGTGTAGAGTCATGGAGCCAATTGGTAATTTTAATGGCTCCTAATTTTTACTCCTTTTTTTTTTCGGATTTACTGCAGTCAGAGTCCCCGTTAAAGTCAGGTCTGTCTGTTTTCCTTCTAAATTCTGTCTCTGGACCAGTCCAAATCAGCCAAACCTTCCTTTATCTCTCTATCTACGGTATCTAATACTCTATGTCTTCCTTCCAGGTTGGGCCCGCTCAGAGTGACAGTCGTATGAACTATTCCATCTACGGCCGGATGGGCATTCTCCTTAAGACCCTGGTATCTGTGACGAGGGTAACTCCAGCCTACAGGATGTCCAGACGGCAAGGCCCCGATAATTATACCATCAACTA
>NW_007450363.1:0-379 GCF_000475195.1 Diaphorina citri | reverse complement strand
GTTCAAATTGGGTGAGAGGGTGGTTTTGGTAGCGATAATTTTGGGGGAAAGACACCTTTAATCTAACTACTATAGGGGAGAAAGCCAGAAGTTCCCTTCACCCTACATCTGAATAGCTTGCTGAAGGTTCTTGATTTTTAGTTCTGCCGAAGATTGACACCCATATTTATGAACAAAATGCTGGCTCTTAAGTTCGCGCTAAGCATAGTCTCAAGGCATTTCATTGGTCAATTTTGACTTGAGACTGATCCAAGAATGATCATTCTTGTTCATAAATACGAGTGTGAGTCCCATTGGCTTAGCAGGGGAGAGGAAGAACTAATTTAGGACTGGCAGAACTAGGTACTGGGGGAATCGATATTTTTGGTGAATCCAAATT
>NW_007450362.1:0-379 GCF_000475195.1 Diaphorina citri | reverse complement strand
CCTCTCTCTCTCTCTCTCTCTCTCTCTCTCTCTCTCTCTCTCTCTCTCTCTCTCTCTCTCTCTCTCTCTTTGCTGTAGGAACCATATTATTACCTTAGCAGTTACAGTTCCGTCTATCCAAAATGATTAGAGGAAAATAATTGGGATATTAGTAGGTAACTAGCTAGTCTGGCTGAGGGTCTTTGTCTGACTGAGGGACTATAAAAAGAGAGGAGATCAGCGTCTAGCTAGGGGACTATAAACAGGGAGTAGACTAGTCCAAATTTCCTCACGCTATATCAATAGCGAAGGTTGAGGCCGAAAGGGCATCCCACTCGGAAAATTTTGTTTTAGCCAAAACCAGTTGGCCTCAAAGCGATCACTCTAAAGCTGATTGAGA
>NW_007450361.1:0-379 GCF_000475195.1 Diaphorina citri | reverse complement strand
TGTATACCTTTCTTCTTGGGATGGATTTTGCTGTATTATGCTCATTCCGTCAGTTTAATTTTAGCGGGAACAATTGCTCTGGGCGCAGGAATAGGTTTTTGCGAAGGTCCAATTATTTCGTATTTGGGAGAAGTGTGTGAACCTCGAATCAGAGGAGCATTAACTTTACTTACAGGAGTATCATGTAACTCTGGAGTTCTTACCATTTATTTTGTAAATGCTCTTGTAGACTGGAGAACAACAACTTTGATAAGTTCGATCGTTCCATTACTCGCCATGGTTATGTTAGTGTTTCTACCTGAATCTCCAAGATGGCTGATTTCTAAAGGTAGAATAGACGAAGGTGAGAAATCTTTAAGATGGCTTCGAGGTTGGAGTA
>NW_007450360.1:0-379 GCF_000475195.1 Diaphorina citri | reverse complement strand
TTTTCCACAAGTTTGGCCATGCCTCGGGATGAACTAGCGGGATTCCGGAGCGAAGCGACGGAATTCAGCTAGTAATCTATATAACAATTAAGATTCGACAATAGTGCCTGAGACGAAATACTCAACTTGAAATAATTTGTTCATTACTTCCTCCTCAGTTAAGTAGAATGCTTGTTCCAAATGTTATTCCTCAAAATAATAATATAAAATTGTATGACTTTTTATGACTCTTAAAAAAACAAGTGTTTTCCAGGTAATGAATTTCGGTGTGATTTTGGTGGGTGTTTTTTTGCATATCAACTACATCTCGTTGTTCCATAGAAACTTACCATAGTAGCAGTCAGTCACATCAATCAGACCTCTTCTGAGACATTCATAT
>NW_007450359.1:0-379 GCF_000475195.1 Diaphorina citri | reverse complement strand
ATATTGGAGGAGTGGTACGCATATGATGGATTCCAAACACTTGAAGAAAATTCCAGAATGCCGCGCACTAGAGAACCAAAAGAGCCAGTGTTATTGTCTGTGGCTTGACAGGGCTGGTTTTGTCTCAGTTTTACGTCCTCCAGCGAGACAAACTAGAGAAGATAAAATGCTTGAAATTAATTTAATTTTATTATACACAGACACGATAATATTTTCACTGTGTAGGACAGAGGTTCTCAAACTGGGGGGCGTGAAGACAAATCAAGGGGGGCGCGAGCTTTTCCTATAAAAAAAAATATATCAAAATTACCTACCAGGTACTTAGTCTCCAACTCTAGTATCTTGAGATACGTCCCTGCCCTGCTTATTAGTCTACCCT
>NW_007450358.1:0-379 GCF_000475195.1 Diaphorina citri | reverse complement strand
AGTAACCACTAGGTAATAAATTAACAATGTACTTATTAATATTTTTTATCTCTTTTTCACCCTCTAGGTAGGTATGTATCTCTTTATCACAATTTTTAAGAGATCGAAATTTCGATCTCTTAAAAATTGTGATAAAGAGATACAAAGATTCTTTTATTTCATTATTTATAAATATTATGTACCTAATACAAGTTTAGACATACCTACATAGAACAAGGTTTTTTTTCTCGATAAAATGAACTTGAAATAAACCAGAGTTGTAGTTATTTGAACAAAATAAGATCAAAAATAAATTATAAAAACGCCAGCCTAGTTAGCTTAGTTGGTAATGCGTCTGCCTTGTAAGCGCTAGGCCGCGGGTTCGATTCCCGCCCGGGGC
>NW_007450357.1:0-379 GCF_000475195.1 Diaphorina citri | reverse complement strand
CTCCCCTTGGGAGAAATGGGAGAGAACGAATGAAACTAGGGAAGAACGAGAGGAAAGGAGTGAGAGGGAGAAAGAAAGAAAGGGAGGGGAGAGAACTGGAGGAGAAATGGAAGGGAAGGAAGGGGTGAGACCCGACGGAAGGAATGAAGGAAAAGAAGAGAGGAAGAGAAGGGGAGAAATGAGGAGATATAGATGGTAGAAGGAGGGGGAGAGGAGGAAGAGAAGGGAGGATAAGGGTAAGAAAGAAGAAGAGAAGGAGGAGGAGGACTGGAGGAGGAGGAGGAGAAAGAGGGGAAGAAAGAGAGTAGAGAATTTTACAAAATGATTAATTGTTAAATTAAATCCCACAATTCCCTCCCTTTCCCCTTTCCTTCTCCTT
>NW_007450356.1:0-379 GCF_000475195.1 Diaphorina citri | reverse complement strand
TGGAACGCGTTAATGTAATTTTCAAGATTGATAAAAATCTGAATAATGAACAGGTGGGAGAGGAAAGCATGGATTGTTCAGAGAGATAAAATCTTCACGTTCTCTCACTTTGTCTACACAAATTGATTTAACGCCTCCCTCTTCCCTCTTGCAACGTAAAGTAAGAACTAAGAAAAAAAGCTAAATTTCCATTTTAAAAGGAAAAGAAATTCGCCCCCAGCCACAAGAGGAGAAAAAAAGTAAAAATGGTGTGTATAATACTGAAATCAAAAGCTTCACCAAAACTCTTTGCTTCTTTCTACTGCTGACTGTGTGCTTATATTGAAATTGTTAGAATTTCCGAAAGTGAGAAATTTAAATTTATTTGAGAAAGGGGTGT
>NW_007450355.1:0-379 GCF_000475195.1 Diaphorina citri | reverse complement strand
CTATCAGATATGTCAAGCTGTCATTCAGAATAGTCCTAACCGAGATCAGCTCAAATGTCAATTAAAACCTCCTCCTGCACTGTTGGCTGGCAATAAGGAACCTCCTCCACCGTAAGTTCCTGTTGCGGATTACCCATTAGAATAGAATATACCTTGTTTGTCCTGCCCGAATAGGACTGAAAAGTCCCTTTACTCCAGCAATCTAAATAAAGTCTCGTATATTTGATGGGTAATATAATAATATCAATAATAATAATAATAATACATGCATCAGTAAACAGTTCAAAAGAACAGTTCAACAGTTATTTATATTGTTTGTAACCCAACACCAGCTTAGCTGAAAGGGTTACAAAAACTTTCAATTAATATTATTATCATT
>NW_007450354.1:0-379 GCF_000475195.1 Diaphorina citri | reverse complement strand
TTTTTATCTCTACCAAAGGCAGATTTGTTAAGGCGAGATAGATATTTTTCCTACAGATGAGTAAGGTTTCTTTAGGTACTTTATATCCATAGGAAGGGAAAATATTTTTATTTATTTCACTTTAATGGAAGAAATGGAGGGTGGGGTGATGGAGAATTAGGCCTGAACCAATCCTTAAATGCTATAGAAATGCACTAAAGTATTGAGAGTGAACTTTGTACTTATATTTAAGTAAATAAATGCTTGAGCGGGGCACTTGGTCTATCTATGAGACCAATAGAAAAACCACCCATGTACTACAAACATTTTCAGCAACTTTCAATTATTATTTCATTTACTTTATTCTTTCATACTTCGAAGAAAATAAATTTATATTTTA
>NW_007450353.1:0-379 GCF_000475195.1 Diaphorina citri | reverse complement strand
AACCTAAAGGTCTTGTTTTCAACAGGCGAAATCCCTAGGTTTGGTAAATCCCATCAACCAGTGGCTATTCATAGTTCCAGATACCAAGTACAATTTTAACGTGACGACCTTTGGTAATCTGCTGGGAGAGGGTGAGAATGTAGCCTTTGCCTACAACTCCAGTACTGCGACTGCTCAGTGTGTTGTAAGTTTTGTAGTTTTCAATCAATCTGTGTAATTTTCACTTTACACTAGGATTGCACGCCGGAGGCCCCGGGTTCGATTCCCGGCGAGGTCGAAGTTTTTTTAGCTCTGTTCTCGAAGTTCGGGGTGCACTCATCCTCGTGAGGACAATTGAGTAGCTAAGTTTTGTAGTTTGCAATCAATCTGTGTAATTTTA
>NW_007450352.1:0-379 GCF_000475195.1 Diaphorina citri | reverse complement strand
TGCTTATTTGAGTGTTCTTTTACCCTAACTTTTACAATATCTCTAACCGTTTAGTCAATATAGCTGAAAACCGCCAAAGAACGGTCGAAATCTGTGCAAAAGTGGTCAAAATACCACCAAGTTAGGGAGGAGACTTTTTAATTTTCATTTTAATTTCTATCGAGAAATAATGTCCCCCTTTAGAGTGCTAAATTCGATTTGTGCTGAATCGCACTCAGCCATTGTTGGTAAGAGGCTATTAATGCATCTTTTGAAAATTTCTTGGGTTCAGAGTACATAGTTTAGTTAATAGAAAGTAATAATATCCACTTAGAATAAACTTAGGTAGCTACTCCACTAAGTCCACTAAACCTCGTGAGAATATTGGCACATCCACCAA
>NW_007450351.1:0-379 GCF_000475195.1 Diaphorina citri | reverse complement strand
AAAATTGATTCGGAAGGAATTTTGTGGATGCTTTGTATTGACCCAGAATGTGAACTATTTTTGTATTAAAATAAAATGGGCATTCATGGTGTAACCAAACAGTATTATTTTACAATAGGTATCTACTTTCATAATTATCTAAAATAATGTGTTTCTGTTTCACAGTTTCACACAAATTTGATCAATACATTTTTTTTTTGCTTTCTTTTAAGTGAGAGTTCTCCAGTTCTCCTGGAGGAGCTCTTTCACCCAACCACATCTCTGTTTTTTGTGGAATTGGTCCGCATATCGACTCTTTCTGGAATCCTTTTCATCTCCAATCATTATCTTCTCCAGTACCAAGTCTGTTCCAGACTCTGCTGCTAGGTCCAATGTGCAG
>NW_007450350.1:0-379 GCF_000475195.1 Diaphorina citri | reverse complement strand
CCGTTCCGAGAACGAACACTATCCCATCAGGATAAAATCCGCCCCGGGCGGGAATCGAACCCGCGGCCTAGCGCTTACGAGGCAGACGCTCTACTGACGAAGCTAACTAGGCTGCACCTTATTCTATGGCCTTATCTTTTAATATCTTATTTGACAACAAGGTCAGTAAATCAATTTTTTGTCTTCTTATCAGTTGGAGATAAAGATAAGCAATAGGTTTTATAAAGATTGGTCATTCCAGACCAAACAGAAAATCTTCATTTGTCATCAAAGTAAATACTTCAAAACATTGGTGTTGACCTGTTGACTCTTCAAATCTGACGAGTGTTTTTGGACCGTGGTTTTCCTGGATTGTAATGGTAAGTGATCTTATTCTTTA
>NW_007450349.1:0-379 GCF_000475195.1 Diaphorina citri | reverse complement strand
AAAGCCAGCCGATCCAGGAACGAATGTTTCCCCATCAGGGAAAAATCCGCCCTGGGCGGGAATCGAACCCGCGGCACCCGGTCGCCGCGACGTAAGAACAGGTACGACCTTCCCGGTAAGCGGGAATTGGACCCATTTATGACAACTTTTACTCATCTATCAATTGAATTGACCTAATGATCTAAATTCTAACTGACCTAACATATTAGATGATTTTTAACTCATCACTTTGACTATCATCCTTCAAATTGGGTAATTTTTGGCTCATTCCCTTTTACATTTCCTGGAGCCTAGACCTACTTGTTAATTTAACCAAACCTTCAGATAATGATGAGGTTTGTGCATGTGACAAGAGACAAGAAGTTACCACATAATCTGA
>NW_007450348.1:0-379 GCF_000475195.1 Diaphorina citri | reverse complement strand
ACGATGGCCTCTTCAATCGCATCCGGGATCAGGTCCCTGTGCAAGTACTTGGCAGGGATCTAAGGGATAGAGTATAACCACAGGGCTTAGTATTTGATATTAGAATAGAATATACCTTGTTTATTCTGCTCGAATGAGACAAAAAGCCTTTACCCCAGCAGTCTAAACAAGGCGTATTAGTGAGTACTTGGCAAGGATCTAGAGGATAAAGCGTAATACAGGGCTTCGTACCTGAGTATAACATCTTTTGTTCGGCTGTTCCAATGGACGTATTTTGAATTAATCTTGTTTTTGTGTAATATATGGTCTTGCGAATTTTTCTACCTTAATCAGTTTTGAAAGGTTTGCAAACACTTTTGCCCTGTTGCGATCCCCTGAT
>NW_007450347.1:0-379 GCF_000475195.1 Diaphorina citri | reverse complement strand
AAGACAGGGAGGCCCAAGATGACATAATTGATGCGAAGTGATCAACAGAGAAGCAAAGTCTTGATGAGAAGGGAAGAATTAAAAGAAGGAGAAGAAGAGGAGGAGGAGGTTGAGAAGAGAAAAAGAAGAACAAAAAGAAGGAGAAGAAGGACGAGGAATAGAGAATGAGGAGGACTAAGGCATAAAAACAAGGACGAAGGAGGAGGAGAAGAAGAAGAACTAAAAGAAGATGCAGACGACAACGGTAAAGAAGAAGGAAAAGAGGAAGGAGGAGAAGAAGAAGAAGACAAACAACAAGAAGAGGTAGTAGGCGAAGAGGAACACGAGGATACTGAAGAATAAGGCATAAAAACAAGGAAGAAGAGGAAAAACAAGGAAG
>NW_007450346.1:0-379 GCF_000475195.1 Diaphorina citri | reverse complement strand
AAAGAGAAGGAGAGAGAGAGAGAGAGAGAGAGAGAGAGAGAGAGAGAGAGAGAGAGAGAGACATGTACTTGAAAGAAAGAACTTTACATCCAGGTACCTATAAAATCAAAGATTCTGGGTTCGAATGCCGGCCGGAAAAGAAATATTCTGAAGTAACTTTCAAGTTCCTGAATAGATTTTATTATTATTTTGTTGTTGTTGTTTTTGTTGTTGTTTATAAGTGCAAAGGAATTAGCTATTAGACCATTTCCCTAAATTATTGTTATTTAAAGGCATTTCATTTAGGTACACCTATTTCATCGAAACAATTTTAACTTTCTATTAATACATCAGAATCTATCAAAATTTTAACTTTAACAGTATAGTCCTACCTCTGACG
>NW_007450345.1:0-379 GCF_000475195.1 Diaphorina citri | reverse complement strand
TTCCAGAGGAAATGGTGTGCCATTCTTGAATTGTCAACGCCCTCATGACACTGAGTGCAAAAAAAATAATAATAAAAAGTAAAAATATCTAAATAAGGAAAAAGAAAAGAAAAAAAAATACATTGCAAACACAAACAAACCTCGACCTACTACACTGTCTGTGTTGAATAATATTAACTGCGCATTCAACGAATAAAACATTATGCAGATACATTTATTCTGGATCACTCTGTGAGAACTGAGAAGTTAGCTTTCGAGTAATAAGTTACAGGGTACAGGGTGGTTGGAAATCTCCGGAACACGCAAAATTTTCATCCGGACTTTTAGTGACTTTCTGTGATCTAATTACGAGTAATATCTTCCTCAATAGGGGGGGGGG
>NW_007450344.1:0-379 GCF_000475195.1 Diaphorina citri | reverse complement strand
ATATGAGAATAATGAATTCCGAAGTTAGGGGGAACTTGAAAGAAGAAATGGAAGGAACAGCAGGAAGAGAGAAGAGAAGAGAACATCACAAGGGGGAAAAAGGGGGAATTGGGTGAAAGAGTAGAAGAAGAAATAAACTCGGTGGGATCAAGCAACAATGGTTGCCCTTACTGAATTCAGTAACTGACAAACACCAAATCCTATGCTTAACTATTTTCCGGACAAGTTTATTCAAGAAATTTACTGAAGGTAAACTAACTTAAATCGTAGAAATGAATAGATACATGGGTAATTGAGAACCTGATTTTTTACTTTCCTTATCCTATAGGAAGGAAAGTAATGTAATCGGGTCAAAATTTCGATGGTCAGTTTTTAGTGC
>NW_007450343.1:0-379 GCF_000475195.1 Diaphorina citri | reverse complement strand
ACTACAAATCATCCCGCCCAGACAATCCGAGTACAAAACAGCTGGCTATTGTGATAATGCGTGCACTGATTCGGTAAGTACAGGGTCTTGAAAGTCTCCTATCTTTCATAGCAACATGAGTTATTGGTTATTGCACTAATTGCTGAACATTTTTTAGAAAAATCGTATTTTCCTTTCTAAATGTGAGACGATTTCCTCACTTCTGAAGCTCATTTCCCCTCTTTTAAATAAAGGGAAATAAGGGATATAGGTACTCGTAGTTCAATCACTAGATGGCGTGGTAGCGCCTGTACTAAACAACTAGAGGCATCCAAGAGACATCTTCTCAAACTTGGCAAATCAAGGGTTGGATTTTGGTCTTCAGAAAAAGAGAAATCGT
>NW_007450342.1:0-379 GCF_000475195.1 Diaphorina citri | reverse complement strand
TCTTCTTCTTCTTCTTTCATCTTCTTCTTCCTCTTCTTCTTCTTTCATCTTCTTCTTCCTATTCTTCTTCTTTATCATGTTCTTCTTTCATCTTTTCTTCTTCTTCGACGGCTTCTTCTTTTCTTAGTCTTTGTTTTTGTATTTTTCTTCCTCTTCTTCTTCTTCCTCTTCTTCTTCTTCTTCTGTCTTCCTACTCTTTTTTTTTCTTCTTAATGTATGTTTTCTTTTTCTTCTCCTTCTTACATCCGTCTTTGATCCATTTACTCTTCTTCCTCCTCCTCCTCCTTCTGTTACACTTCTTCCTCCTCTCATTCCATCTCTAAATCTTTCTTTTTTTGTCTCTTCCCACTTCTTTCTTCCTACACGTCTCTCTCACTCT
>NW_007450341.1:0-379 GCF_000475195.1 Diaphorina citri | reverse complement strand
TATAGGAAGGAAAGTAATGTAATCGGGTCAAACTTTCGATGGTCAGTTTTTAGTGCCAAAACACGTTTTGAGGTCCCTGTGTCTGTCTGTCCGTAAATAAAACATCACGAGAACGGTAAGAGCTAGAGACTTGAAATCTGGTATGTAGATGTCAAATGTGACAAGGATGCGACACGAAAAATGTGACAAGGATTTTTGGTTAAGATAGGTGCTGCGGTTGGCGGTATTTTGACCGCTTTTTGGCGGTTTTCAGCTTTACCGACTAAAGGGTTAGAGATATTGTAAAAGTTAGGGAACACCCAAAATAAGCATTTAATAGGATAAGGAAAGTCGTGTGATGTTCACACCAGATTTTTTTTTTTTTTTTTTAAAGAGGTTT
>NW_007450340.1:0-379 GCF_000475195.1 Diaphorina citri | reverse complement strand
GAATAGAACACTGTAATGTTTACTATTATACGGCTTAAGGTCTGAATTTCCCTTGCTAAAGAAATAACCAAGGTTGAGTGCGAAGGGCATCCACTCATAAAATTTGTAGCCAAAACCAAATGTCAGCCCAAAGAAATCACCCTGGTTAGGGCTGATTGAGAGGCTGACGAAAAACGCCGACCCCGTTTGTACACGGGAAAAGGCGAAGAAAAAGAAGACAGATTTATTGCTACATATTAGGCTATTACTATCGATTAGTATTAGGTACGTAATTATAATTAAATGTTGATATTTGAAACAGGAAATTAATGGGTATCGAAAGGAAATTGAATATTTCATTGAAAGATGAGAGGGAATATTGGAACTAAAAACAACACAG
>NW_007450339.1:0-379 GCF_000475195.1 Diaphorina citri | reverse complement strand
GAAAACCACAGTTCCGCTGTGACGTTTCCATATTCTTTCAAGTCCTTACTGAAATTTTTCAAAAGATCCCTCTTTCTCAAAATTTTTAAAAGTTGGCTTTTGAAAGCATTATGAAAGTCGAATTTTCACGGTGTGAATGGCACCGTTTGTCAAAAGTTTTTATTTGTACCTAGATAATTATTTTGTTGGGAAAAATTTACATTTCCATAAAAATCGAGGAAAAAACTCAATCACCCCCGCTGCCTCCTTGTCTCTTTAGAGGGTTTATCCTCATCCTCCTCACATTTTTACAATAAATACCTACCTACCTTGAAATCTGACAAAAATTGTTTGTACTAAGAAGATTTTTTTTCCAATTTGAAAACAGAATGAGGAGGAA
>NW_007450338.1:0-379 GCF_000475195.1 Diaphorina citri | reverse complement strand
ACATTTCTTAGCTCTCACATCGGTTCTCATCTCAATCAGACGTACCATCGGTGAACTTCCCATCTCAATCAAACGTAACATCGGTTCTCATCTCAATTAAACGTAAAATCGGTGAACTTCTCATCTCAATCAAATATCAAACGTAACATTTCTTAGCTCTCACATCGGTTCTCATCTCAATCAGACGTACCATCGGTGAACTTCCCATCTCAATCAAACGTAATATCGGTTCTCATCTCAATTAAACGTAAAATCGGTAAACTTCTCATCTCAATCAAACGTAACATCGGTAGGTGCAAATTGAATGAGCTTCTTGATTCTTCTCAGTAACGCCTCCACATAGTTTTGATCTTTCTCATTCGCCTCAGCCGTTTTCACA
>NW_007450337.1:0-379 GCF_000475195.1 Diaphorina citri | reverse complement strand
TATCCATTAGTTCTGACCTTTCGAGTGACTACTTCACATTTTGTACTCGAAACGCGTTCTCATGGAAAACGTTTTATATGTAGGTGTGTTAGGGTCAGTTTGTTCCTTCATAAAGGCCCAAAATCGAAAGTTTCATCCGATTTTTTCCGAATGTGCTGTAGGCAATGTAACTTAAATGAGAGTGTTCCCACTACACACGACACGATTTTTTTCCGAACGACAAGAGGGAACGGGCCTTTACTCTCGTCTCGAAACAATTTTGATAGGTTTGTCCAATTTTGATTAAATTGTTAAAATTTGGCAAAAAAATCTGGTGTGAACATCACACGACTTTCCTTATCCTATTGAATGATGCTTATTTGAGTGTTCTTTTACAATA
>NW_007450336.1:0-379 GCF_000475195.1 Diaphorina citri | reverse complement strand
ACTAGCCATTTAAGGATCAAATTTGCTTTTTTAGATTGTTTGCGACCGGCACTACTTACATCAGATTTAGGTTCCTACCTACATATTCATAGGAATTTTCATTGGAATTATAGAAATTCGTCGTTTTCATTTTCTCCCCTCTATTTCATTCCTTCTTCCTCTTCTTTTTTTATCTTCTTTTTGCTCTTGACTCTAGTTTTTCTTGGTTTTGTTGTTGCTCTTCTTCTTACATATTATCCTACTCTTCGTCCTTCTTTTTCTCCTCCTCCTACTCCTCTCCTTTTTCATCTTCTTCTTCCTCTTCTTCTACTCCTTCGTCCCCCTTTGCTTCTTCTTTTCCCTCTTAATTTTCCTCTTCATAAATCTCCCTCTTTTTCTT
>NW_007450335.1:0-379 GCF_000475195.1 Diaphorina citri | reverse complement strand
TCCTGTAACGCTAACATGACTACCTCATGGGCTGTGGTTTCCTGAAAATGAACGCCAAAATTCGTAATTTTACACAATTGAAATCAACAACTTTGCAGCTATTTTAGTCAGAACAAGATTTTCGTCTTTAAGGCCCTCTTGAATAAGCGATTTATTCAAGAAGGCCTCATTCACGAGAGCTACGTTGATTATTTTAATTGACACTTTTTTTCGTGATTTCCCCTTGATTTCCACTCTTTTTTTTGGTATCCCTTTTTTTCTCTGACCTACGTGTGAATTTGGATAGACATACTATGAGTAGTGAGTACTTACCTCATGTACGAGCAGATATTTACACGTCTGATCTGACTTGTACACCTTGAGGACATGCTCTGGATAG
>NW_007450334.1:0-379 GCF_000475195.1 Diaphorina citri | reverse complement strand
TAAGCAATATTCTTACCCAAGATACTCAGAAAGTAGTCAATGAAGTTTTTAGAAAATTTGTGCAAACATAGCTACTCCCATTTTCTTCCTTCCACATACCTTACTATCTTCTATCTTGCCATCTACTTATATTTCTGTTCGCTTTTTTTATTGGATTTTCATGTAAACTTTCGTTTCTCTCCCTCAGTCTCCAGTATTTGTTTTAGCTTACAAGTCGCGTTTCTGAGACATTTCCACCTCTCCTTCTCTTCATTTTCTTCATCCTATTCTGCTTCGTTCCCATCTTCCCCCTCATCCTTCTTCCTTCTTCACCTTTTCGTCTCAGTCTACACATTTGACATATTGGCCGAATGTTACACACTCTTTCGATCATATAATC
>NW_007450333.1:0-379 GCF_000475195.1 Diaphorina citri | reverse complement strand
GTGATAGACACTATGTCTCCTCTGATCTATAGTGGCGATCCCGTGAATAGAATAATTTTTGATGCATACATAGATATACTACCTATTTAGATAGAATTATTGAAAGTATAATAAAATACACTTGGATTAGATAAATTCGTATAAGCTCAACCCATCCTTTAAGGCTGTTTGTCCCTACACCTAAGCTTCATATTGGGCTTGCTATTTCTCGAACTCAACTATTGCTATTCCTTTAGCAAGAGAAATTTCAGGCTGGTATCCTCCTTGTAAAGTCCCCCAGGCAGACCAGTGACAATAGAACATTTAAAGAAAATTGTCTAGAATTGAGCAGCCTTCTTGGACGAATGGTATCACACGAGGCTTGAAATCCGTAGGTGCC
>NW_007450332.1:0-379 GCF_000475195.1 Diaphorina citri | reverse complement strand
TTTTGGTTTAGGCGTTTAGGGCCATTATTATTGTCATTAGCAGACCACTCTTCTTTATGACCAGGGTTTTCTCTAAAACATACAATAATTTTCGAGAATTTACCAAAACCAAAACTAAGTATACTACAAAGAAGCTTGGTGTAAAAAATCATCACTTATTTTAGTCATGATATTTTCTCTCTTCACAGGAACTGACGCCTACGCCAATGTTTCAAACTGTATGAGACTCCACACGTTATGGGCCATGGAAACCGCTTTCAAAGATGATATGCTTCTTCTCGGCTGGAGACTCAAAGACCGGATTCGACAGCAAATGAAGAAACTGTCCCAGCATTACTATTACCATTCGGTGGGCCAAATACTCAACTATGAAAATCTG
>NW_007450331.1:0-379 GCF_000475195.1 Diaphorina citri | reverse complement strand
TCATCATCATCACCACTTCAGCTGGGGCTTGATGATGATGATGATGAACAGGTTTTTGTATAGCGGTCACATCGTCTTATTGTGCAGTTACATGTGACCGCTATACAAAAACCTGTTCATCATCATCATCATCAAGCCCCAGCTGAAGTGGATATTGTGCAGTTACATGTGACCGCTATACAAAAACCTGTTCATCATCATTGGTTGGTCTGGGAAAGAAAAGTATGAAAATCAAGTAAAAACCATTAGAAACTAATTAAAAGACAACGTTCCAAAAGAAAGACAGGATCTAGAAATCCAGACAACAGAAACACACACGAGAAGTACGAGAACAAGATAAAAGTTTCAGAATATCAGAAATGTCTTCACGGTGGTGAGT
>NW_007450330.1:0-379 GCF_000475195.1 Diaphorina citri | reverse complement strand
TTGAATACTGTACGAAAGTTGATCTTCTCCATTGAAACCAACAAAGTGTTTCAAAGAAGACCGTTTTGTGTGAGCACCGTTTTGAATTCACATCACGATGAGTCTGAAGAGGATTTAATCAATCGGTAAGTTTTTTTCCACCTCTGCCGGAAATTTCCTGACAACTGTTTCGTTCGTAGATTTGTAGAAGCTCAACCCATCCTTTGGGGCATCTGCCCCTACACCTAAGCCTCAGAGTGAGCTTTTTGTGTGTGGAGTAAGGCTGGTTTTTCGTTTCGTTCGTTATTGAGACCCGATTCTCATTCTTCTTCAGGTACAAGAACTACTTGAACCGGGAATGTATTGATCACTGGGAAATCCGCAAAGCTATGAACGACTT
>NW_007450329.1:0-379 GCF_000475195.1 Diaphorina citri | reverse complement strand
AAAAAACAACTGCGTAAAGTCTGACGTCACACATATTTGAACTCTTTCATTAGAACGGAAAATGAAAATTGAATTTTTGACCTTTTACAGTTATTTTTTTCAGAGTTTTGACCTCAGATTTGGATTTTTCACAACTTTTTTTTACATAGGAATCGACCATTTATTTATAATTTTTACCCATTTGCAACTGCTCCATTCCTAAAAAGCCTATATTTACATTTTTTTCCCACCGGCCTCCTTTGCTTCTCTTTTCGAGAGATGGATGGAAAAGGGGCAAAATAACTGAAATACCTACTTATTATATGTAGGTATGTTTGAGAGATCCTACCTACCTCATCATCATTTTAATTTTTTAATGACATATCCTCCTCATTAATGC
>NW_007450328.1:0-379 GCF_000475195.1 Diaphorina citri | reverse complement strand
ATGTCGATTCACTTTTTACAACTTAAAAATATAAGACAAGTAAATTTATCGAATAGGAAACATATGAAAGATTGGCAAGAGAGGGAAGAAATAATACAAACGAAAGCAATATGTACACACTTAAAAATCAATATTATCAATAAGGTACGAAACAAATTAATTGAAACAAAAGAAAAAAATTCGTAAGCCAACGCGACCGCACGTTGATTGGATCACTGAAGTTAAGCAACGTTGGGCGTGGTTTGTATCCGGATGGATGAATAATCCTCACTCAGCCTGGGTGAGGTTAATTTGAGGAGGCGGGTAGTTTGTGATAAGAATAGAGTTGGAGAGTAAAACCCCAGTCACTAAAACCTAGCGGTTGTACTGTACACTGACG
>NW_007450327.1:0-379 GCF_000475195.1 Diaphorina citri | reverse complement strand
GGTCTTATCGTCCCGAAATCGAAGAGAGAAGGAAGACAAGATAGGAGAAAGCCAACCGTTCCGAGAACGAACATTATCCCATCAGGTTAAAATCCGCCCCGGGCGGGAATCGAACCCGCGGCCTAGCGCTTACAAGGCAGACGCACTACCAACTAAGCTAACTAGGCTGGCAGCGTTCGTTTCTTCATTGAAGAAAATATCCGATTTTTTTTTTTTTAAATGCAATATCGTACTTACTTTGAGTTCTATGAGCTACGAGCTATCTTGGATCTTGTCTAGTTTGCTATTTAATGCCTAAGCACATCAGAAATCGAACCCACCAAAAACATTGACTACGATTCTTATTATAATTATCGTTGTCGTTGTTCTATCCAACAAA
>NW_007450326.1:0-379 GCF_000475195.1 Diaphorina citri | reverse complement strand
TCTCTTGCTTTCTCTTATAACTTTATCCTTCATATCATTTGTTTTGGTTACCTCGGTTGAGTCTGGTTCATCATCTACTTTGCCGAGATAAACATTCTCTTCGTTCATAATTTGTGATTTTCTGTAATAAAATGTGTTTAATTAGGGTACATGTCTGATGTTTAGATTTCATTTTATTACATGGAAATTCAAGGATTCAATCTGTTTAATAAAGGATAAATATTCATAGGAAACTGTTAGAGAGTCAAATGCCCAACAGGAGCGGTTGGAGGAAAACAGGGAAGTCTCTGTTATTGAGGATCAAGAGACTGAACAGGTCATGTATTGGGGAAGGATGATGCAAATTTGGAAATCCTTTTATTGTTATCATTTATTTTAT
>NW_007450325.1:0-379 GCF_000475195.1 Diaphorina citri | reverse complement strand
CACTGAACTGAATTATAAGTAGGTATGTACTTTATTTTTAAAATCCAGGATTAAAGAAAAAAAAATCTAAAAATACATGAAAAGTGTAGGTACTCTTTTGAAAACGAAATTTCTAATTCAGTTTTTAGTTAAGTTGCAGCATAAGTTTATTCTTTTCAATGCAACCTACATAAATTACGTATATTACATATGTACTTGGGTATTACTATTTTTCCTGAAGCACAAAACACCATATCTGCACACGATTTCAATAACTTTCAAGGAATTTCCTTTGAAAGTTTTTACATATTTCGAGTGTTGGTATGGACTGAGAAGGGATGCGAAAACATTAATAAGAATAAAGAAATTCAGGTATACGCTTATCGTCTATACTACATTG
>NW_007450324.1:0-379 GCF_000475195.1 Diaphorina citri | reverse complement strand
GCCGGAGCAACGACGATGCGTCACCCCACCATAACCAGGTAAGAATTTGCAGAATTTCTCCTAAATTTTTACTTTTTTCTACTGAAATCCACGATTTTGGGGGTAACTTTTTAAAATGCTCATCATCATCATCAAATTGCAAATCACAAAGATTCAATAAAGGCTTGAGGATAATGACAGACATACGGAACGGACAAACACATAAAGAAGAAGATCAGAAGATCTAAAGTCTGTTCTTGTACCTACCTATTTTGCAAATATTTCGACTTTTTTTATCGTCAAAATGACGTCGCCTTCTGGTCGACATTGGGAGTTACTTGTGTTTTTTACCTCAGCTGCTCAGCTATAGTTGTTTTAAGAACTCTTTTGCTATTTGTAT
>NW_007450323.1:0-379 GCF_000475195.1 Diaphorina citri | reverse complement strand
TTTTTTTTTTTTTTTAGTAGGAACACTTACCCTAACGAGAGATTTCGTGGAAACGAAAGCACGACAAGTTTTTGCTCTCGTTTCTCTCTTTTATTATGATTGTCAATGACAGAACGAGAGCTTTGATTTATGGAAACTAGGAAAAAGAGGGAGGGGGGGAGGGGAAGGGAGAAGAGAGGGTAAGAAGGGCGAAGAGAGAGAAAGAGAGGGTAAGAAGGAAGGAAGAAAAGAGGGAGGGAAAGGAATTGAATTGAATTGAATTGAATATATGATTTTTATTTTTCCAATTTTTCCAGAGTTTCCGGAGAGAGAGAGAGAGAGAGAGAGAGAGAGAGAGAGAGAGAGAGAGAGAGAGAGAGAGAGAGAGAGAGAGAGAGAG
>NW_007450322.1:0-379 GCF_000475195.1 Diaphorina citri | reverse complement strand
TCATATATCGGACAGGATTGTTTTCTCTGTAACATTATACCACTTGATAATAGGGAAAGGTTAGCTATCATTTAGGGGGAAATTTGACAATAAAACTGAATTAATATTCTGGTATAACATTTTTGTTTGCAAAGGGGAACGTCCATATAGTTTTGGGAAAAAATAAATAAAATATAATATGTCGTACCTTCAGGACATGTTATTCTAATACAGGCACCATTGAGTGTGTGTATCCTAAGGGATGACAAAGGGAGATTGCTGTGATATTTTATAAATTTGCTTTTGGCCATACATACTTATCTAACGATATGACGAGTTGCTATTTATTTTACCTCTTGAAGCGACATTGAGAAAAATATTAATATTCAATGAACCTGTA
>NW_007450321.1:0-379 GCF_000475195.1 Diaphorina citri | reverse complement strand
GATTGCCCGTCCGGATACCTTCATGGAACCGTCCGTCAAGCGTCGCTTGGAGATTTTGCCCTAACAACATTTTATGGTTGGGTAATTTATTGTTACGTTATCTTTTGGTGGTTGGCAAAATGTACTATTGTACCAATTGGTTGGCGCGCTGTCTTACCGTTGGCTAATAGTTCCCCAACCATGTAACCATTTCTCAACGATAAGCCAACCCCCTACGATTTCCCAACTTATCGATCTTGTCGAGGAGTTTTTTATCCAGGTTCGACTGTGCTAAATTCGTATTACTGGTAAGATAAGATGAAAAGTTTCTCCATCTTTTCCTTGCCAAGAACTCAGAGGGGAGAACCTCGTAAAGTTTGTGTCGGTTTTTGGCTACCGC
>NW_007450320.1:0-379 GCF_000475195.1 Diaphorina citri | reverse complement strand
GTCGGAGGAAAGGGGGCGGAGTATTACAGGAAGGGCCGGACAGTTTCTTCGGACTTTTGCTCCCCGCGGAGGTTTTGTATCGGGCCCTGTTCCGAATCCAACGTTCCTGAAATAAAAATGAACACGGTTACTTGGATGACAAGATGCACCAAGTGACAGATATTATAAAGATGTTCTTTCCCCGCCTTTCAATCTTGAGACTAGAGGACCAGAGTCCTGGATATTACTTTCAAAAGATCCAGAGCTCTAGGTCCAAAAGTTTCAAGGATTCGATAGCGACTTTAGCAACCGAACCAAAATCGAAAAGATTGAATCGAGGAGAAAGAAAAGTAGATAATAAGGTCAGTATTAAATATGGCATTCCGTTGTGCGCCGAATT
>NW_007450319.1:0-379 GCF_000475195.1 Diaphorina citri | reverse complement strand
TAAACACATTAATCTCACTTGGTCGGAGTGTTATTTGGGGAACGAGATTCGTGACCATTCATGATCAATACAATCAATTGAAATTTCCTTATAAATTACCCATAACTCCTCGTGAAAAGAATAATAATTAACAACTGTTGAAAAATCACAAGAATGGCCCAATGGTTTAATACTTCCGACATTTACAACGTTTTTCTTCTTGTTTTTGGCGCGCAAATTCACGAAGTGAGAAGTGTTTCTTAGAATATGCATGGCAAATACACGGTGACCACTAACCTCTACAATATGCCATACAGTATGCACCAGAGCAAGGGTTGTATTTATCACAAGACAACTGCTCACAATACTCTTGTATACAGGGCGTTAACACAGTTTGGAC
>NW_007450318.1:0-379 GCF_000475195.1 Diaphorina citri | reverse complement strand
AACCACGCTCCACGTTGCTTAACATTAGTGATCCAGTGGGCACTGGTTCATCCAGTGGGCACTGGTGTATTCAACGTGTTATCACCGCTGGCTAAAGTGTACTATATGAACATATACCTACACTGTCTATTGATCTATTCCACTTGCTACTACCACTCAAAAGATACAAACAGCCTGAATCCATCTAGATTAAATGTCAATTTCCCCTTAACGTCGCACAGTACAATAGAATTATCAGGCTACAAAACAACATATATGCACAAAGCAGGTATCCTGATTACAAAACGCAAAGTTCAACTTCATTTGACAGGTCATTCGATTGGAAGGTGAATTGCCAACAAATAGTGCCTACAAGAAAGTTTGCCCTAAAAACACTATT
>NW_007450317.1:0-379 GCF_000475195.1 Diaphorina citri | reverse complement strand
AGACAAGCAGGAATGACAATGGACAACTTGTCTTTTAGAAGAGAGGTAGTCCGAGCTTTACTGATGAAGTATGGATCAGCTCCACTAGCTCCAGGACGTCGAAGTATTGTGAGTGTTCCTGATCCTCTCAGAGTAGACCATAGAGGACATATGATAATTACTGGCCAAGCTAGACGCAGGTGTGTTATGTGTCGAAACAAAACAGTCAAGGCGTGTAGAAGATGTGATGTAGCCCTACACGACAAATGTTTTGAAGCATTCCATGTTCACTGAACCCTAAGTTATAACTAAAATATAGTTATAACTATTTGTTTGTACAAGTATTATCCCACCAATTTTTAAGAAGTGTTCTTTTAATTTGTTTTAGAAATGTTATCAT
>NW_007450316.1:0-379 GCF_000475195.1 Diaphorina citri | reverse complement strand
TTTTTCAGTCCATTTATTTCTTCTTCTTTCCCCCCAGGTGTACTAGTATGTAACTAGCAAGCTTCTTTCAACTTCAATAGCGGCGACAGCATGTTGAATGCACCAGTTCCCCACGGATCACTGAAGTTAAGTAACGTTGCGCGTGGTTAGTATCTGGATGGGTGACCATCTGGGGAATCGCGTGCTGCTGGGTTCCCGGCTCCACTCAGGCTGAGTGAGGTTAATGTGAGGAGGCGGGTATCTTGTTGCCGAATGGTGGGTAAAACCCCCGTCATGAGAAGACCTAAGTTGTTAAAAGTGACGTTAAGCAACTAACCTACCTAAACCCATTAAACAAAGTTTCACAGCTAGGTATCTAGGGTTGGACTATATTTCTACG
>NW_007450315.1:0-379 GCF_000475195.1 Diaphorina citri | reverse complement strand
GAGGAGGAGGGAGGTTAATTTGGAGACTTCTTCAGGTAATCACTAATAATTTAGAAACAGTACGACCACCTATAAAAAATACCTGTATTGTGAAATTGTCATCTCCATGGGAAATTTGACATCTCCACCAATATCGTATCCGTACAATATAGGAGTTTTGACATCTCCACCAATATCGTATCCGTACAATATAGGAGTTTTGACATCTCCACCAATATCGTATCCGTACAATATAGGAGTTTTGACATCTCCACCGCGTGATATCATTTTCAACAAACCCACCCTCAGGCCAGCGGCCTTAGCACTTTGAATGCACCAGTTCTCGAAGGGTCACTGAAGTTAAGCAACATTGCGCGTGGTTGGTATATGGACGGGTGAC
>NW_007450314.1:0-379 GCF_000475195.1 Diaphorina citri | reverse complement strand
TTTGAATTTAATAGTTGAGGTCGTAAAAAAGTAGAGGTCTTGTAATTATGAGGAATAATTTCAGTGACGACAATCTACAATGATAACGGAACATCTTAAGGACAAATTCATAATAATAATATCAATCTATGAAAACATTGAAAACTACTGAATTTCAAAATTTTTAGACCCTTTTCTTTATACTTTTGAAATTGGTAGGTACTACACTAGAAAAGAAACCCATTATTATTGTTACACAATATTAGGTAAATCTAGGTAAAATTCTACAAAATTAGTTTATTTTTTTGTATATGAATTCCCTCGCTAACTTCCAAAGTGCGAGTTGGTATATTCAACAACAAAACAGCATCACTATCACTTATAAAAACAACCAAAATAA
>NW_007450313.1:0-10529 GCF_000475195.1 Diaphorina citri | reverse complement strand
TTATTGAGTATCTAAATCTCACCTATGTTTTTTGAATATTTTAATATTAAATAACTTGATTAGTTAAACTAATAACTTAGGTGAACAGTTAGGAAGTATTCGTTTACATCCTGAAACTTTCTATCTGTTATTCCCAATTAGGTAACTGCTCGTTCCGTGTTAGTTAACAGCAGTTAACTAAGAAGAAAAACGAACATGCACATCTTGCTCATGAAGAAACGAAGCCTTATCTATTTGAAGATATATGTTTTAAATGTCTTGTATATTTATTTTTAATTGTCCATTAATTACCTTAAGTGTCTGACCAGTGTACCATAAGTATTATTTATTGTTAAGTGTAAGGTGTAATTAGTAATTAGGGATTATCTTTAGTAATGTAGTATATTTAATCCACAGACATGAAGAGTGAGACATTATAAAGCAATTAAATTGAGATTAAATGAAACTCGAAAGAAAATGTATGTAGAAATCGAATGCCGGAATTACTTGAACATAATAGAAATAAATAAAGACAGGTAACTAATGAATAAAAATAAGTGCAATCTTTATAATATTATTTATTGGATTATAACATAATCTGTTTTATAATACCTAGTTAGAAGATCATATAGAAGATCAATATCAACCATCATGTACGAATACATCAAATGCAAGTATACCGACTTACCGACCGTCTGGGCAATCACAGGAGAAAATTATATCATTAGTAATTGGTAGCCAGTTGGTGTAGACGTATTTGGTTCGCACCCTTTTACATGATCTAGCAGACTCAGCTATTTGAACTTTATACCTAATTATTGTTGCTGAATTAACATTCATGAAGACAAAAGTATCGGATCCTATTGGTTGTTGGATGACTGTCAAAATATACACGTACTGCAGCATTAACCCTACCCATGTTATGCCTAACATAATTATCTGGTCAATGTGCTCCCAAGCAATTTCAATAACGACCAGGAGGAGGTATTTGCTGAAAACAAATTAAAAATATATTAAATTTCATCATTAGGAAATTTATTTCTTTTGAATTGGTATTAATTTATATTTATTATCCGAGGTATTAATTTATAGATATATCGAAATACTAAGCCACGTAATAACCCTCAAGTATACAAAGTAGGTATTTCAATTTATTTATTTTTAATTGAGGAAATTATGTATTTGCAGCATTTTGTGGAGAGTAAAAAGGCAGTTCAATTTAAATTATAATTGGATAAATAATCTATCCGTTTTTAATGAGTTAATAAGAGATCCTTCTTGTACTCTCACGAGCTCTTCAAATTATTACGAGGATAAATTATGGGTATATTTAATCCACAGACATGAAGAGTGAGACATTATAAAGCAATTAAATTGAGATTAAATGAAACTCGAAAGAAAATGTATGTAGAAATCGAATGCCGGAATTACTTGAACATAATAGAAATAAATAAAGACAGGTAACTAATGAATAAAAATAAGTGCAATCTTTATAATATTATTTATTGGATTATAACATAATCTGTTTTATAATACCTAGTTAGAAGATCATATAGAAGATCAATATCAACCATCATGTACGAATACATCAAATGCAAGTATACCGACTTACCGACCGTCTGGGCAATCACAGGAGAAAATTATATCATTAGTAATTGGTAGCCAGTTGGTGTAGACGTATTTGGTTCGCACCCTTTTACATGATCTAGCAGACTCAGCTATTTGAACTTTATACCTAATTATTGTTGCTGAATTAACATTCATGAAGACAAAAGTATCGGATCCTATTGGTTGTTGGATGACTGTCAAAATATACACGTACTGCAGCATTAACCCTACCCATGTTATGCCTAACATAATTATCTGGTCAATGTGCTCCCAAGCAATTTCAATAACGACCAGGAGGAGGTATTTGCTGAAAACAAATTAAAAATATATTAAATTTCATCATTAGGAAATTTATTTCTTTTGAATTGGTATTAATTTATATTTATTATCCGAGGTATTAATTTATAGATATATCGAAATACTAAGCCACGTAATAACCCTCAAGTATACAAAGTAGGTATTTCAATTTATTTATTTTTAATTGAGGAAATTATGTATTTGCAGCATTTTGTGGAGAGTAAAAAGGCAGTTCAATTTAAATTATAATTGGATAAATAATCTATCCGTTTTTAATGAGTTAATAAGAGATCCTTCTTGTACTCTCACGAGCTCTTCAAATTATTACGAGGATAAATTATGGGTATATTTAATCCACAGACATGAAGAGTGAGACATTATAAAGCAATTAAATTGAGATTAAATGAAACTCGAAAGAAAATGTATGTAGAAATCGAATGCCGGAATTACTTGAACATAATAGAAATAAATAAAGACAGGTAACTAATGAATAAAAATAAGTGCAATCTTTATAATATTATTTATTGGATTATAACATAATCTGTTTTATAATACCTAGTTAGAAGATCATATAGAAGATCAATATCAACCATCATGTACGAATACATCAAATGCAAGTATACCGACTTACCGACCGTCTGGGCAATCACAGGAGAAAATTATATCATTAGTAATTGGTAGCCAGTTGGTGTAGACGTATTTGGTTCGCACCCTTTTACATGATCTAGCAGACTCAGCTATTTGAACTTTATACCTAATTATTGTTGCTGAATTAACATTCATGAAGACAAAAGTATCGGATCCTATTGGTTGTTGGATGACTGTCAAAATATACACGTACTGCAGCATTAACCCTACCCATGTTATGCCTAACATAATTATCTGGTCAATGTGCTCCCAAGCAATTTCAATAACGACCAGGAGGAGGTATTTGCTGAAAACAAATTAAAAATATATTAAATTTCATCATTAGGAAATTTATTTCTTTTGAATTGGTATTAATTTATATTTATTATCCGAGGTATTAATTTATAGATATATCGAAATACTAAGCCACGTAATAACCCTCAAGTATACAAAGTAGGTATTTCAATTTATTTATTTTTAATTGAGGAAATTATGTATTTGCAGCATTTTGTGGAGAGTAAAAAGGCAGTTCAATTTAAATTATAATTGGATAAATAATCTATCCGTTTTTAATGAGTTAATAAGAGATCCTTCTTGTACTCTCACGAGCTCTTCAAATTATTACGAGGATAAATTATGGGTATATTTAATCCACAGACATGAAGAGTGAGACATTATAAAGCAATTAAATTGAGATTAAATGAAACTCGAAAGAAAATGTATGTAGAAATCGAATGCCGGAATTACTTGAACATAATAGAAATAAATAAAGACAGGTAACTAATGAATAAAAATAAGTGCAATCTTTATAATATTATTTATTGGATTATAACATAATCTGTTTTATAATACCTAGTTAGAAGATCATATAGAAGATCAATATCAACCATCATGTACGAATACATCAAATGCAAGTATACCGACTTACCGACCGTCTGGGCAATCACAGGAGAAAATTATATCATTAGTAATTGGTAGCCAGTTGGTGTAGACGTATTTGGTTCGCACCCTTTTACATGATCTAGCAGACTCAGCTATTTGAACTTTATACCTAATTATTGTTGCTGAATTAACATTCATGAAGACAAAAGTATCGGATCCTATTGGTTGTTGGATGACTGTCAAAATATACACGTACTGCAGCATTAACCCTACCCATGTTATGCCTAACATAATTATCTGGTCAATGTGCTCCCAAGCAATTTCAATAACGACCAGGAGGAGGTATTTGCTGAAAACAAATTAAAAATATATTAAATTTCATCATTAGGAAATTTATTTCTTTTGAATTGGTATTAATTTATATTTATTATCCGAGGTATTAATTTATAGATATATCGAAATACTAAGCCACGTAATAACCCTCAAGTATACAAAGTAGGTATTTCAATTTATTTATTTTTAATTGAGGAAATTATGTATTTGCAGCATTTTGTGGAGAGTAAAAAGGCAGTTCAATTTAAATTATAATTGGATAAATAATCTATCCGTTTTTAATGAGTTAATAAGAGATCCTTCTTGTACTCTCACGAGCTCTTCAAATTATTACGAGGATAAATTATGGGTATATTTAATCCACAGACATGAAGAGTGAGACATTATAAAGCAATTAAATTGAGATTAAATGAAACTCGAAAGAAAATGTATGTAGAAATCGAATGCCGGAATTACTTGAACATAATAGAAATAAATAAAGACAGGTAACTAATGAATAAAAATAAGTGCAATCTTTATAATATTATTTATTGGATTATAACATAATCTGTTTTATAATACCTAGTTAGAAGATCATATAGAAGATCAATATCAACCATCATGTACGAATACATCAAATGCAAGTATACCGACTTACCGACCGTCTGGGCAATCACAGGAGAAAATTATATCATTAGTAATTGGTAGCCAGTTGGTGTAGACGTATTTGGTTCGCACCCTTTTACATGATCTAGCAGACTCAGCTATTTGAACTTTATACCTAATTATTGTTGCTGAATTAACATTCATGAAGACAAAAGTATCGGATCCTATTGGTTGTTGGATGACTGTCAAAATATACACGTACTGCAGCATTAACCCTACCCATGTTATGCCTAACATAATTATCTGGTCAATGTGCTCCCAAGCAATTTCAATAACGACCAGGAGGAGGTATTTGCTGAAAACAAATTAAAAATATATTAAATTTCATCATTAGGAAATTTATTTCTTTTGAATTGGTATTAATTTATATTTATTATCCGAGGTATTAATTTATAGATATATCGAAATACTAAGCCACGTAATAACCCTCAAGTATACAAAGTAGGTATTTCAATTTATTTATTTTTAATTGAGGAAATTATGTATTTGCAGCATTTTGTGGAGAGTAAAAAGGCAGTTCAATTTAAATTATAATTGGATAAATAATCTATCCGTTTTTAATGAGTTAATAAGAGATCCTTCTTGTACTCTCACGAGCTCTTCAAATTATTACGAGGATAAATTATGGGTATATTTAATCCACAGACATGAAGAGTGAGACATTATAAAGCAATTAAATTGAGATTAAATGAAACTCGAAAGAAAATGTATGTAGAAATCGAATGCCGGAATTACTTGAACATAATAGAAATAAATAAAGACAGGTAACTAATGAATAAAAATAAGTGCAATCTTTATAATATTATTTATTGGATTATAACATAATCTGTTTTATAATACCTAGTTAGAAGATCATATAGAAGATCAATATCAACCATCATGTACGAATACATCAAATGCAAGTATACCGACTTACCGACCGTCTGGGCAATCACAGGAGAAAATTATATCATTAGTAATTGGTAGCCAGTTGGTGTAGACGTATTTGGTTCGCACCCTTTTACATGATCTAGCAGACTCAGCTATTTGAACTTTATACCTAATTATTGTTGCTGAATTAACATTCATGAAGACAAAAGTATCGGATCCTATTGGTTGTTGGATGACTGTCAAAATATACACGTACTGCAGCATTAACCCTACCCATGTTATGCCTAACATAATTATCTGGTCAATGTGCTCCCAAGCAATTTCAATAACGACCAGGAGGAGGTATTTGCTGAAAACAAATTAAAAATATATTAAATTTCATCATTAGGAAATTTATTTCTTTTGAATTGGTATTAATTTATATTTATTATCCGAGGTATTAATTTATAGATATATCGAAATACTAAGCCACGTAATAACCCTCAAGTATACAAAGTAGGTATTTCAATTTATTTATTTTTAATTGAGGAAATTATGTATTTGCAGCATTTTGTGGAGAGTAAAAAGGCAGTTCAATTTAAATTATAATTGGATAAATAATCTATCCGTTTTTAATGAGTTAATAAGAGATCCTTCTTGTACTCTCACGAGCTCTTCAAATTATTACGAGGATAAATTATGGGTATATTTAATCCACAGACATGAAGAGTGAGACATTATAAAGCAATTAAATTGAGATTAAATGAAACTCGAAAGAAAATGTATGTAGAAATCGAATGCCGGAATTACTTGAACATAATAGAAATAAATAAAGACAGGTAACTAATGAATAAAAATAAGTGCAATCTTTATAATATTATTTATTGGATTATAACATAATCTGTTTTATAATACCTAGTTAGAAGATCATATAGAAGATCAATATCAACCATCATGTACGAATACATCAAATGCAAGTATACCGACTTACCGACCGTCTGGGCAATCACAGGAGAAAATTATATCATTAGTAATTGGTAGCCAGTTGGTGTAGACGTATTTGGTTCGCACCCTTTTACATGATCTAGCAGACTCAGCTATTTGAACTTTATACCTAATTATTGTTGCTGAATTAACATTCATGAAGACAAAAGTATCGGATCCTATTGGTTGTTGGATGACTGTCAAAATATACACGTACTGCAGCATTAACCCTACCCATGTTATGCCTAACATAATTATCTGGTCAATGTGCTCCCAAGCAATTTCAATAACGACCAGGAGGAGGTATTTGCTGAAAACAAATTAAAAATATATTAAATTTCATCATTAGGAAATTTATTTCTTTTGAATTGGTATTAATTTATATTTATTATCCGAGGTATTAATTTATAGATATATCGAAATACTAAGCCACGTAATAACCCTCAAGTATACAAAGTAGGTATTTCAATTTATTTATTTTTAATTGAGGAAATTATGTATTTGCAGCATTTTGTGGAGAGTAAAAAGGCAGTTCAATTTAAATTATAATTGGATAAATAATCTATCCGTTTTTAATGAGTTAATAAGAGATCCTTCTTGTACTCTCACGAGCTCTTCAAATTATTACGAGGATAAATTATGGGTATATTTAATCCACAGACATGAAGAGTGAGACATTATAAAGCAATTAAATTGAGATTAAATGAAACTCGAAAGAAAATGTATGTAGAAATCGAATGCCGGAATTACTTGAACATAATAGAAATAAATAAAGACAGGTAACTAATGAATAAAAATAAGTGCAATCTTTATAATATTATTTATTGGATTATAACATAATCTGTTTTATAATACCTAGTTAGAAGATCATATAGAAGATCAATATCAACCATCATGTACGAATACATCAAATGCAAGTATACCGACTTACCGACCGTCTGGGCAATCACAGGAGAAAATTATATCATTAGTAATTGGTAGCCAGTTGGTGTAGACGTATTTGGTTCGCACCCTTTTACATGATCTAGCAGACTCAGCTATTTGAACTTTATACCTAATTATTGTTGCTGAATTAACATTCATGAAGACAAAAGTATCGGATCCTATTGGTTGTTGGATGACTGTCAAAATATACACGTACTGCAGCATTAACCCTACCCATGTTATGCCTAACATAATTATCTGGTCAATGTGCTCCCAAGCAATTTCAATAACGACCAGGAGGAGGTATTTGCTGAAAACAAATTAAAAATATATTAAATTTCATCATTAGGAAATTTATTTCTTTTGAATTGGTATTAATTTATATTTATTATCCGAGGTATTAATTTATAGATATATCGAAATACTAAGCCACGTAATAACCCTCAAGTATACAAAGTAGGTATTTCAATTTATTTATTTTTAATTGAGGAAATTATGTATTTGCAGCATTTTGTGGAGAGTAAAAAGGCAGTTCAATTTAAATTATAATTGGATAAATAATCTATCCGTTTTTAATGAGTTAATAAGAGATCCTTCTTGTACTCTCACGAGCTCTTCAAATTATTACGAGGATAAATTATGGGTATATTTAATCCACAGACATGAAGAGTGAGACATTATAAAGCAATTAAATTGAGATTAAATGAAACTCGAAAGAAAATGTATGTAGAAATCGAATGCCGGAATTACTTGAACATAATAGAAATAAATAAAGACAGGTAACTAATGAATAAAAATAAGTGCAATCTTTATAATATTATTTATTGGATTATAACATAATCTGTTTTATAATACCTAGTTAGAAGATCATATAGAAGATCAATATCAACCATCATGTACGAATACATCAAATGCAAGTATACCGACTTACCGACCGTCTGGGCAATCACAGGAGAAAATTATATCATTAGTAATTGGTAGCCAGTTGGTGTAGACGTATTTGGTTCGCACCCTTTTACATGATCTAGCAGACTCAGCTATTTGAACTTTATACCTAATTATTGTTGCTGAATTAACATTCATGAAGACAAAAGTATCGGATCCTATTGGTTGTTGGATGACTGTCAAAATATACACGTACTGCAGCATTAACCCTACCCATGTTATGCCTAACATAATTATCTGGTCAATGTGCTCCCAAGCAATTTCAATAACGACCAGGAGGAGGTATTTGCTGAAAACAAATTAAAAATATATTAAATTTCATCATTAGGAAATTTATTTCTTTTGAATTGGTATTAATTTATATTTATTATCCGAGGTATTAATTTATAGATATATCGAAATACTAAGCCACGTAATAACCCTCAAGTATACAAAGTAGGTATTTCAATTTATTTATTTTTAATTGAGGAAATTATGTATTTGCAGCATTTTGTGGAGAGTAAAAAGGCAGTTCAATTTAAATTATAATTGGATAAATAATCTATCCGTTTTTAATGAGTTAATAAGAGATCCTTCTTGTACTCTCACGAGCTCTTCAAATTATTACGAGGATAAATTATGGGTATATTTAATCCACAGACATGAAGAGTGAGACATTATAAAGCAATTAAATTGAGATTAAATGAAACTCGAAAGAAAATGTATGTAGAAATCGAATGCCGGAATTACTTGAACATAATAGAAATAAATAAAGACAGGTAACTAATGAATAAAAATAAGTGCAATCTTTATAATATTATTTATTGGATTATAACATAATCTGTTTTATAATACCTAGTTAGAAGATCATATAGAAGATCAATATCAACCATCATGTACGAATACATCAAATGCAAGTATACCGACTTACCGACCGTCTGGGCAATCACAGGAGAAAATTATATCATTAGTAATTGGTAGCCAGTTGGTGTAGACGTATTTGGTTCGCACCCTTTTACATGATCTAGCAGACTCAGCTATTTGAACTTTATACCTAATTATTGTTGCTGAATTAACATTCATGAAGACAAAAGTATCGGATCCTATTGGTTGTTGGATGACTGTCAAAATATACACGTACTGCAGCATTAACCCTACCCATGTTATGCCTAACATAATTATCTGGTCAATGTGCTCCCAAGCAATTTCAATAACGACCAGGAGGAGGTATTTGCTGAAAACAAATTAAAAATATATTAAATTTCATCATTAGGAAATTTATTTCTTTTGAATTGGTATTAATTTATATTTATTATCCGAGTGAAACTTTCCTTTCTCATTACTATCACATAACTGAACAATGTTGTTTAAATGGTTTTGTCCAAATATTTTTAGTCAGTTTCATTTCACCAAACATGTCTATTATACATTTCGGTAGATTGTCTGTGCGGATTTGCGGAATCATCTTATTCACATTAAATTTCATACTATCTTTGAATCGTTTGCCAATTTTATGGGCATGTAGTATGGTTGTTCGTTTTCATTTAATTGTTTTAAATTTTTTACTGGATTGTAGGTGGTTGGTTCTCTAGCTATCAATCAATTTACCAGCTACAATGTGGTCTTATTTGTTTTGCCTCCATTTGTTCTTATTTATTTAGTTATTTCTGTTTGAAATATCATTTTAATAAGTTTAAACAAATTTTTATTCCTTCCTAAACCAGATTATTTAAGAGAGGCATCCAGTTTATTGAGTATCTAAATCTCACCTATGTTTTTTGAATATTTTAATATTAAATAACTTGATTAGTTAAACTAATAACTTAGGTGAACAGTTAGGAAGTATTCGTTTACATCCTGAAACTTTCTATCTGTTATTCCCAATTAGGTAACTGCTCGTTCCGTGTTAGTTAACAGCAGTTAACTAAGAAGAAAAACGAACATGCACATCTTGCTCATGAAGAAATGAAGCCTTATCTATTTGAAGATACATGTTTTAAATGTCTTGTATATTTATTTTTAATTGTCCATTAATTACCTTAAGTGTCTGACCAGTGTACCATAAGTATTATTTATTGTTAAGTGTAAGGTGTAATTAGTAATTAGGGATTATCTTTAGTAATGTATGATAAGTACCTATATCTCGATATGACTCATGTATCTTGTTGTCAAGATTGTTAAAAACAGAACATCCTTCAAATTTTGTTTGATAAACTGTAGCACCTCATTTAATTCATCCCAATGATAAAAAGAGGTATTACGTATTACCAGGTTTTTTAAAAAAATACTCTGCCATTAACATTAAGATAGGTACATTACATAATGATATCAAGATCATAATAATAACTACGTCAACTTCTATGGCAAAATACTTAGGCCCACCACTCACTATCAGATAGACCTGACAGGTACACTTGATCAGGTCCGCCTGTCAGGTCTACCTGATTGTGAATGGCTGGCCTTAGATTGTTCTACAT
>NW_007450312.1:0-379 GCF_000475195.1 Diaphorina citri | reverse complement strand
TTTTTTGTACAGAGGACATGCAAACCTACCCCCATTGTCCCTAAAGTACGCAATGTCCAAAATTTTGGACAAGATAATATGACTACAAGGTTAGGTACACATTTAGGCTGAGCTTTTAGGACTACAAAAAGGGTCCAAAATTTTGGACTCTGGGTCTTTGGCCTTTAGTTAGAGACTAATCTCTAGTCTCTAGTCCATATTTTACAAAATCTGCATCAAAATCGATCATCATCACTTCAAAGTGCTTTTCTGACTGAGAAAAACAAATCGACTACAAAACAATCTACTAAGCTATATGTAGGTACACAGATGTCACATTTTAATACCTAACTGTCAATACAGTGGGCAAATAGGAAATAGGTGTAATGAGGAAAAACTG
>NW_007450311.1:0-379 GCF_000475195.1 Diaphorina citri | reverse complement strand
CGCTTTCACACGATGCGATGAAGTCCCTTTATGTGAGCAGAATAGTATTCGAACACTGTGTATGCAGTCGTATTTTCCCTTTTCAGTTTCCCATCTTTTGGCATGATAGCGCTTGTACTAAACCATTGGAAATCCAAGATTGCGTGCCATCGAAATCGGTTCCGTTTCCGAAAGGAAAATCCAACCTGGGTTCGATTCGAATACAACCTGGGTTCCGGTTCTGGGTTCGATGACCATCATCGATAGAAATTGGTTGCAAATATTTTAACGGGTTACTTTTCTGGTGTTCTTCAGCACCTAAATCGTAAGCATGGCGTCTAATGCTCGCTCATCTGGAGGATAGCTGTGCTACGACACAGACCACATGAGTCCAATGTAG
>NW_007450310.1:0-379 GCF_000475195.1 Diaphorina citri | reverse complement strand
CGCCGGCTGGCTATCTAAGATGCATCATCTCAAAATGAAGATAATAGGTAGGTAGTGACAGTAGGTACTGTGGAGGCGTTATTCGCTATTACAATGAGACAATATGAAACATATTCCAGTAAAGCGTAGAATGCTCCAAGAGTAAAAGACCATAATTATCAATCCAATGCAAAATCTTTCAAGGATGCTGCCTCATCTTGACCGTCGATGGTTTTGAAGCATGCTTCACATGCTACATTATTAAATTATTATGTTGCCTCAGTGTTCCTGAGCCTCACAAGGTGTTTCGTAAAATGTAAAAGGTTTCCATATAACACTCGTGAAATTGAAGAAAAGTAAAGAAAGTAAGGTCAAAGAAACCTAACAAATAGGTTATCAT
>NW_007450309.1:0-379 GCF_000475195.1 Diaphorina citri | reverse complement strand
TTTTTTGTATCATTTTCAGCCTGACGTCTCTTTTCATTTCATTCTCCTTGTCTTCTCGTTCTTTTGGTTCATTTTTGTCTCCTTTTGATGGTATTTCTTGTAAGTCTTTTGACGCTCTTTCAGTACTCATTGTCAGGTTTCATTTTTACTTTTCCGTGTCATCTAAAGATACTGAATTACCAAATGAAGTTACAGGGGGGAAAAAATGAAACACATTTCTAGGTATTTAGGTAACCTTGTGTTTCCCTCGCCTTTGTTCCAAAGATCTTATTAGGAGTGTATACGTAAAATCCTTATTCGCTTAGACTTTAGAGACACCACATTAACTCTCGTCTTGATCTACAAAAGCTTTTAGTGAGAACTGTAACAACGGAGTTCT
>NW_007450308.1:0-379 GCF_000475195.1 Diaphorina citri | reverse complement strand
TAAAATTATACAGGGTTGCCTCAATTGAAGGGAGACCTTGGGATCAAGACAGAGTGGAGCGGAGAGCATAGATTCGTAGAAGCTTAACCCATCCTTTAGGGCTGTCTAGCCCCTACACCTAAGCCTCGGATTAGCTCAGATCATTTCCCCTCTTTTGACGTTTTAGCGCCTGTACTAAACCATTGGAAATCCAAAACCCTCTATAGACTTTCTATCATTTTAATAGGTTTGGTCAACCCCCCCAACTACTCCCTTCCTACACCCCACCACGTCAACTCTCCCCTCCGAACACCCCTCAACCACCACCCCAACTACACTCCTTTTACACAAAAACCCCTCAACCACCACCCCAACTACACTCCTTTCACACAAAAACCCC
>NW_007450307.1:0-379 GCF_000475195.1 Diaphorina citri | reverse complement strand
TGTGTACTACCTAACCCTATCATTCCCAGAAAGTTGATCATTTGTGAAAGTTCTTTTCGCGTTCTTCCTAACCCTATCATTCCCGGAATGTTGACCGTTTGTGAAAGTTTTTTTCGCGTGCTACCTAACCCTATCATTCCAAGAAAGTTGATCATTTGTGAAAGTTCTTTTCGCGTGCTACCTAACCCTATCATTCCCAGAAAGTTGATCATTTGTGAAAGTTCTTTTCGCGTGCTACCTAACCCTATCATTCCCAGAAAGTTGATCATTTGTGAAAGTTCTTTTCGCGTGCTACCTAACGCTATCATTCCCAGAAAGTTGATCATTTGTGAAAGTTCTTTTCGCGTGCTACCTAACCCTATCATTCCCAGAAAGTTGA
>NW_007450306.1:0-379 GCF_000475195.1 Diaphorina citri | reverse complement strand
GGGTGACTTAAACCTTATATTGGGAATAAAGGGAGAACGGGCTCTAGTCTTAATTTTAAATCATTACATGAAAGTAAACCCTAAATACTAGGTAACTTTAGCTATTGCCTTGGTAGGTAGTGGTCAAGACGCTCGCCTGGTGAACGGGGGGCGTGGGTTCGATCCCACCCAAGGTATGGAATTATATCCATAAAATATTTGCGTATTTGAAGTCAACAATGAAGTCAACAGCAGTGTAAATAAGCACCGTTATTGTTATTACATTTGTTATTATTTTGTTGTAGGATACCTCTCTACAATGTCATTATTATAAAATTCTACCTTTAATTTCTACCTATGTAAACCTTTTCAATTGTACCTTGTTTTTAAATTGTACCTT
>NW_007450305.1:0-379 GCF_000475195.1 Diaphorina citri | reverse complement strand
GTGATGGTAGAATAAAGAAGATATCCCTTTTATTTATTATTATTATTATTATTTAAATTTATTAATAAAACTTTGGTGAAGCATTCATTTTCCTAATTCTTGCAACAAATTTACTCTCACTTGGTCCGTAGCTGGTAGGACATTCCTCAGTCTCTTGTATTAAAATTCTGGATGGAAGAGAATGCCTTAGGCATCAATCCCGCCCCTGAGTTAAGATTTTTCAATATTTTTCTTTCTTTAATTCTTTATGTTTTTATTTATTCAATTTTCGTTTACATTTGTTATTCTCTTATCATTTTGTTATTTTGTTTTGTGTACTTACCTGTTTGTAAATATTGTAAAATCCTAATAAAGTGTTATATAATAATAATAATAATAA
>NW_007450304.1:0-379 GCF_000475195.1 Diaphorina citri | reverse complement strand
CTTGTCCGATAACACTGTAGGTAGGTAAAAATAATAATAATGAAATAGGTTACCTACTTACCTATTTGGGGTGACGATGACGTACGTAGATACCTCAAAATTCCCCTGAGAAAAGTTTGCAACACATGTGTGTACTGCTCATTGCATAACCAGAAAGAACCGAAGGGGTCTTGTTTCATATTCATTCGTTTCTCTCGTCCAAAGCTTCAACACTTTCGCTGCTGCGTAGGCTCTTCGAATTTTTCAGAGACTTTTCCTTCGAATATTAGAAGGTTTTCAATGTATATTACATAATATTTCAAAAAAATAAACACATAAATATAAATTGGGGTGATAAAAGTTTGGGATAAAATAACTTAAATCAGTTTAAAACAAATTT
>NW_007450303.1:0-379 GCF_000475195.1 Diaphorina citri | reverse complement strand
CTCTCTCTCTCTCTCTCTCTCTCTCTCTCTCTCTCTCTCTCTCTCTCTCTCTCTTACTCTCTCCTTTCTCTTTCTTCTCAATATCATTCCTTACTCCCTCCCCTGTCTCCTTCTCCCTTCACATCAATGTGTACAAAATACAAGAAACCCGTCCCCAAATTGTCTTCTAATGGAGCAGTTGCAAATGGGTAAAAATTACAAATAAATGGTCGATTCCTAGGTAAAAAGTTGGGAAAAATTCAAATCCGAGGTCGAAACTCCGAAAAAGTAACTGTATAAGGTCAAAAATTCAATTTTTATATTCCGTTCTAATGAAAGAGTTCAAAGATGTGTGACGTCAGACTTTACGCAGTTGTTTTTTTCGTCCGCTAGGTAGCGC
>NW_007450302.1:0-379 GCF_000475195.1 Diaphorina citri | reverse complement strand
TCTCTCTCTCTCTCTCTCTCTCTCTCTCTCTCTCTCTCTCTCTCTCTCTCTCTCTCTCTCTCTCTCTCTCTCAAGCATTAAAATAGGAATAATGACGATTTTATTGTATTGTATATTGACAATTATATTGTTAATGAAATAATAATCGAAAATTATCGTTAATTAAACAATAATTGAAATAATCGCATTGGTTATCGATACTGGAGGGTGAGAGAGAGAAAGAGGAGAGAGAGAGAGAGCAATATGTGGAAAGGAAGGAAGAGGAAGGAAATTTTCATGCTTCTACCTATGTTATGTATCGTTTTCCCTCGAGTAACTTTTGGTTGGTGAAGCCATCAAAAATAAAATTTCAAAATTTGATGAATTCATTATTTGCCCG
>NW_007450301.1:0-379 GCF_000475195.1 Diaphorina citri | reverse complement strand
CCCTAAAGGGGATTTAGCTAATATGTTCGAAATGTCGTACCTACAACATTATCGTTTGACAATAGCGAGTTTTTGCAAACAAAATTAGCGTCCTGTTACCTGAACTTTAATGTTATTTGAGGAAAACTACTTTCTGCGCATGTGAAAAAACTAGTTTTCGTTAAACAACGTTTAAGAGTTCAGTTAACGGGACGCTAATTTTGGTTGCAAAAACTCGCCATTATCGTTTGACATTTAGGAGAGAACATTATTCCAACCATTCATTACGAATCCAATGTAGAGATGGCAGGGTCCATAGATAATTTGAGTTCCGATTGATAAAGTAAACAGAGGATTGAGGAGTCTAGAAAATCGAAAACGAGTCAGTAAAAGGTTTTTA
>NW_007450300.1:0-379 GCF_000475195.1 Diaphorina citri | reverse complement strand
TGTGGGCACTTGATTTATTTTGGGAGGAACGACTTGGCGGGGTCTTTTTTATGCCACGAAGTGGTATTTTTTGGGGTAGAAACTAGCTCGATGCCATAAGAAGTTACGTTTGAACACTACCTTTTGTACAATGTCATCAGAGAGAAATAATAATAATTTTCTCCGCAAAATATCAAGTCCACTTCTCTGAAAGTGTGAGTTTTGTTCTGTAAATAGGTACCTATTAGATCAGAAATTAAAATGAAAATAATTTACCTACCATGATGTCACATTCAAAAGACAAGCCAAGCCCTTGTTTAACAAGATATTAAACCAGACTGATCAGTAGGTTTTTAAGAAAAAGAAAACACCCAACTTGAAAGAAAACACTTAAATATAA
>NW_007450299.1:0-379 GCF_000475195.1 Diaphorina citri | reverse complement strand
CTGTAGCAGTCTCTTTGGTTGATAACAGAAGATTTTTTTTTTTTTTTTTTTCTAAAGCCAATTAGATTGCTTAATCCGAGATTAAGACCTAAACCGAGTTCAAACTCCGATTGTGAACCCGGCCAAAGAGAGCTTGAAGAATTAAGGATTGAATTTTTTTTTTTTCTACAACTTCTAGATTTGAAAAATGCCATTCAATTGGAAAGAACGAGCCCACAAAAACTGAGTCTCAACCTGAGACCAGTAAACAAGAATCAAAAAGAAAATCCCAAGTCCAGTCAACACAAAAAAATAAAAAAAATAATAATAATAAAAAAAAATCTCATCCTTAGTCCAGTAAACACGATTTTTTTTTAACTTTGGTCCAGTCAACACGAAC
>NW_007450298.1:0-379 GCF_000475195.1 Diaphorina citri | reverse complement strand
ATCAAACTTTTATTTCCGATTTCGTGTCGCTACGACCTCGTATAGGCCGAGAAAGCAACATAGTCCGGAGCTCATATGCATGTGAAATATGATACCTATTATTAAGGGAAAAGACGCTCCAACGACGGTGTTGGAAAAGGGTATTCCACCTAAACTCTACACCATCTTATAGATTTTTTTCTTAGCTTTCTAACCATCATACTTTTATTTCCGATTTTGTGTCGCTACGACCTCGTATAGGCCGAGCAAGCAACTCTACACCATCTTTTAGCTTTATAGAGCTCACAAAATACAGAGGTAAAAAAAAAAAAAATGAAAAAAGAAAAATCTCTTTCTACTCTTTCTAGGGACCAGTGACCTCACTCATGGTTTGAAGTTT
>NW_007450297.1:0-379 GCF_000475195.1 Diaphorina citri | reverse complement strand
TAATAATAACGAAAAATGACCTTATCTCAAAGTTCGAGCGTCATAAACTTTCTAAGTTCCCACAAGTGATATGAATGAAATGTTATCTATACGTTTCCAATAATTCATTGGAACTCGTACGCCCTTTTCTGGGAAATCAAACCTTAAAAATCGAAAAATCATTTATTAGGTACCTAATTAGTTCAATTTAGATTAAACAAATCATTGTTGTTTTATTATTTTCAGACAGCAAAACTACTATAGCGTTATTCATTTATTTACACGTATTTTAATTATTTTTACACATTTTAATTATTTAAAATTAAAAGTCATTTCAGTTATCATCATAATCAAGGTAAACAAAACTATTCTAACAAACGTCTGCTGTACATATTACGTA
>NW_007450296.1:0-379 GCF_000475195.1 Diaphorina citri | reverse complement strand
ACCAGGCTCTCTCTCACACTTTCTTCTCTCTCTCCCTTTTCTTACCTATTCCCCATTCCTGTAACTCTCCCTCCCTCCTCATCCACTCTCTAGCTCTAGGACATCTTAAAAAACTCAGGTTTCTATAAGACTTTATAAACACCTTGTATATGTACATCGATGGAACACCCTGTATGTGGATATACTCGTACACTACATACAGTATACACGGTTAAATTTACAATCACCCTGTATAAAATATCTAATGAGTGTAATAATTCCCCGCGTTATAGCATGCTACTGGAAGTACACGTATGTTAATGTGTCTTGATTGAAACATTTACGTGCCGCGTAGTCCACGTAGCGACGTGCTTACAAGCGTCAAGATGCACAATGGCGG
>NW_007450295.1:0-379 GCF_000475195.1 Diaphorina citri | reverse complement strand
CAGTAGGTACCTATAGGAGACTATTTTGAGAACAAATCTTACCTGTTTAGGATAAAGTTTATAATGGGTGGAACATTTCAAGCTAGGCTGGCAGGTAAAAAAAAAAGCTCAAGGAAATGTACCTAAGTATATCACAGTAGTTATGTATTTCAAGGAAAAAAATAAGCTTTAGAGGAAGGGTGTAAGGTTGTGGTTATGTACCGAGTTGGGTTAGGTTTGGACTTTTTGTTTCTACAGTTTGGCATTGGAGTGGTAACTTACCACTCCCAAACTGTAGAAACAATAACCTATTGCAACCAGTCCAAACCCAACCCAACCCTGTACATAACCATGACCTAAAAGTTGATTGTTGGTTCTTACCCACAGTCAGTTGCTGCTG
>NW_007450294.1:0-379 GCF_000475195.1 Diaphorina citri | reverse complement strand
TTCTAGGTGAAGCTTACTTACAATAAAACAAAGTTTAGTAAGTAGGTAGTAGTACAATTTAGTACAATAAAAAAAAAAAAAAATATTTATCTACTTCCAAACAATGGGAGAACAAAATTTTAAAATTGCATAGGTAATCCAATCATATGTAGAACTCTTTAAACAGAGTACCCAACATCATTTCACAGTGACAGTAAGGGCCATATTTATTAACAAAATACTAGCTCTTCAGCTGCACTAAAGCATCAATTCCAAATATCTGATTGGAATTTGTTTCATTGAGAGAAAGAATTTTTGTTAATAAATTGGGGTGATGGACAGTCTTCAATGTGTTTATTCCGCTAGCATCCTGTCCTCCTCTGTCAAATCCTCGTCATTC
>NW_007450293.1:0-379 GCF_000475195.1 Diaphorina citri | reverse complement strand
CTTCTTCCACAGGTAAGTCAGACAGACTGCGTTTTACTAAGTCGGAGTTGGCTTCAATTCTGGATTGAACTGGGTATAGCTCAATCCTAGATTGATCTCGATTGGATCAGGGGTGCATTGTCTGGCTGGCTGGGGGACGTTAAACAGGGAGTAGACCAGCTTAGTCTCGCTGGGGGACTATAAACAAGGAGTATACCAGCCTGAATTTCCCTTGCTAAAGAAATAGCAAGGGTTGAAAGGGAAGGGCATCCACTCGTAAAATTTGTAGCCAAAACCTAATGTCAGCCCAAAGCGATCACCTTAGTTAGGGCTGATTGAGAGGCTGACGAAAAACGCCGACCCCGTCTGCACACGGGAAAAGGTGAAGAAAAAGAAGAAG
>NW_007450292.1:0-379 GCF_000475195.1 Diaphorina citri | reverse complement strand
GACTGAGAGATTGATTAAATAGCAGAAACAAAGGAAAGGTAAGAGAAAATCTACATTCTTTAAGAAACAGATTAGGAATTCCATCAGGTCCAGAACCCTTGTGGACGTTTAAAGTTTTTAGTTTGGCCAAGATATCAGACTCAGATATAGAAATAGAAGAAAGGCAATCCGGAATTTGATAATCAAGAGAAGCTTTGAAACCACGGGAGGCAGTATATGCAGAAGAGAAGTGACGACTGAAGAAATTGGAAGAGTCAATGGAAGACGAAGATTTCTCGCCATTGTATTCGAGAATCTTTGGCATAGAGGAATCGGATCGAAGAGATCTTTCAAATTTCCAGAAGTACCTAGGATTTTCCCTAATATTCCTTTCAGCAGA
>NW_007450291.1:0-379 GCF_000475195.1 Diaphorina citri | reverse complement strand
TCCCAATGCTCAACAATATAGTCCAGCTAGTACAACCAAATGGAGCTCATCCGCCTCCAATGAGTGTATAGGTAAGTACATTGTCTTCCTTCACTTCCTTATAAGATCCTTTACATCTACTGAAAACAGTTAACCATAGGTATGACCTACAGCCCCCACAGGTTAGGTTGAGTTTGAGTCAATCAAAATGATGATTCACGTAGGCTAAGTTTTATTAAAATTTAGATTTTCCTTAGTTATATTTTTTATCGTCTGCTGAGATTTGGTGGTCCCATTGAGCCAACACTGCCTGCACTGCCAGAGAGTTGACTCTCACAAAAATATAAATTATGTCAGATAAGGGTCCTTTTCGCAAAGAGCAGCTTCATTGTCTTCACAA
>NW_007450290.1:0-379 GCF_000475195.1 Diaphorina citri | reverse complement strand
ATACTTATATTATGTATACTTATAATTATATTTATACGTATACATTAATCAAAATCAGAGGCGAGGCCCGACGATGTCGTTTTTTCGATAGGATCGATTTTATAGGATGATCAAGAATTCATCCTTTGACTTACAATTTAGTGAACTGAAGAACTAACTCAGAAAAGGGCCCTTACTAAGCCCTTGAAGGTCCGATCTTGACTAAAATTCAGTGAGAAAATTTCCCTTTTTTTGTCGATAAGAGACATAATATACCATATCTTATATTAGCGCTGTCAAACTATTTTGACTTGGCGAGCTTAATACTTCCCATTTGGGTGGTGGGTCAACACGAAATATTCGCGATAGAAAAACGAGTGCCAATTCTCTTCACATCAGA
>NW_007450289.1:0-379 GCF_000475195.1 Diaphorina citri | reverse complement strand
ACAATAACGAGGATGAAGAGGTAAAATAAAAAATGCAATTTTCCATTATTATTTTCCTTCTTCATAGAGAGCGTGTTGAGAATTGCATTCCGTGAATGAAATCACAATACCGCTGGCTATTTCCATGTCATTAAATCTTTGCAAGGTGCTGGAGACACGGTAAAAACCTTTTGGCAACCGGCCAGCTGTAAAATAACACGTTGACTGCACCTGTTCCTGACGCGACGGTTCACTCCTAGAAGGCACTGTAGTCTCAAGAAAATTCTACCTACATATTTAAATAGTAGAACAGAAAATATGACTCATAAGAGATAAGTCCCTTTACCTTGCAGTCTAACGAATAGGATCTCATATTTTTACAGCCTAGTAAGCTTGGAAG
>NW_007450288.1:0-379 GCF_000475195.1 Diaphorina citri | reverse complement strand
GAACGTGCGCCGATCTGGGCTCTTCATTCTTCTGCCATTGTCCGCCCGACTGGGAAGGCACCTCGTGCCATATTGGTATGTAGTTTGTATAATTACCTATGTATAAAACTTGCATAAAACTTCTTAAGAGTTCATTGCAACGGTCAATACATGAATTAGACTTACTTTAGTGTCCTATGTATGATGTATAATATGCAGGTATCAGCTATGATGTATAATAGCAGCTTACAAAAAAGATCATTTATCCTAGCTGTTCTGAAAATTTTTCAATTCATCCACCGATGATGACATTTTTCTTGATATGTTGCTTAAAAATGCTATAAAATCTAGAAATACAAATGTATGAGCAGTTGAGCAGAAGCAGGATTTCTCAGTACTG
>NW_007450287.1:0-379 GCF_000475195.1 Diaphorina citri | reverse complement strand
GATACCCGGGTCAGCCTAGCTTGGAAGGTACAGCGTCCTGCAGGTAGCGGGTTCGATTCCCGCCCGGGGCGGATTTTATCCTAAGCAGATAAGGTCCGTTCTCGGAAAGGCTGGCTTTCTCCTATTCTGTCTTTCTTCACTTTTCGCTTTCGGGACGATAAGACCTTAGCAGCTGGTCAGTTACAGTCCCCTCCATCAAACCTCTTTAAAATAGGTGCTTAGGTAATTTCGACTTTTTTGTTTTTACCTTTTAGGGCGCTTTAAGATTATGACAATTTAAATACTTAGCCATAGCCTAACTTTTGAAAAATAGGTATGGCATCCCTACCTATTTTTATACTGTTGTATCTACACGTTTGGTCTATGTATTGGTTAATTG
>NW_007450286.1:0-379 GCF_000475195.1 Diaphorina citri | reverse complement strand
CCCCCCCCCTTTTTTTTTTTTTTTTTTTTTTTTTTTTTTTTTCTTGATAGTTTGATAGAGGTGCGAGTAACTGTAACAGATTATCAAAATACCAAAATCGATGATGAGGACAGGATAGGATAAAGCTAGCCGTTCCGAGAACGAATCGAACCCGCGATCTAACGCTCACAAAACAGACGCACTACCCTCCAAGCTAATTAGGCTGGACCCAGAAGAACTTCTTTGGCTATAGGAAATAAATCGTTTTAGAAAGCTTTTCGTATAGAAATTTCGTAGGTGCCAAGCCTAATCTCACGGACAGGGAACGCTAGTATAGGAATCAGATTATAAGTTCAAAACTGCCTTGTAAGCGCTAGGCCGCGGGTTCGATTCCCGCCCG
>NW_007450285.1:0-379 GCF_000475195.1 Diaphorina citri | reverse complement strand
CCTTGTTGACCAATATCTCATGGATAGCTTGAGGAAATCAATAATTAAAGGATCAATCTTATATATTTCCAGCACTTTTAACAACCAAGAGTGGGGAACACTATCGTACGCCTTGCGATAGTCAACCCATCCAACAGAAAGGTCCTTACATTTGATTCTCGCTTGCTTGGTGATGATAGTGTCAATTGCCAGAGATTCTTTACTACCTCTACTCTTCGTACGAGCTCCATTTTGTTCAGAGGCTAAGATGTTATTATGGACAACATGTTCATATACTTTGGTTTTCACAATGGAGGACAAGATTTTGTATATACTTGGTAAACATGTGATGGGACGATAGTTACCAGGATCACCCAAATTGCCAGATTTGGGAAGCATA
>NW_007450284.1:0-379 GCF_000475195.1 Diaphorina citri | reverse complement strand
ACTGAGTGAAAGTGAACTTGGTTCTTTGAGAGCAAGTGCCACTGTGAGTAAGATTATACATAGCCAAAACTAGATATTACATTAGGATCCATGTAATACTGAACTGTATAACCAATGTTAACCGAATCATATAGGTAACTTGCGGAGAATTAGCCTCAACAACCTCGTAGCATGTTAAAGAAGATTATTAGTCTAATCAACCGACTGCATGAGTTCCTCTTCCAGTCTACAAGACCCAAATGAACACTGGTTGGTTGAATGGAAGATCAAAATGAAGAGACAAAGTCAAATGAAATTCTGAATTTATGAAAACGTCGAAATCTTTAAAAGGTCGAAAATTCAATTTGAAACTACCGTACCCAATTTGTTTGAAGAGTTT
>NW_007450283.1:0-379 GCF_000475195.1 Diaphorina citri | reverse complement strand
ATTTGACATCAAAAACACTCCAAATACTCATAAACATCCAAGTATGTGTTTGACATTATTGGTCGAATACCTCCAGGCGGGTATCTTAAAACACGTTGTACCTAATAGTATTCCTACTATTCCTTAGATATAATGAAATTTCAATAGAGTAGAACAGATACTCTGTTTGAATGGTAGGACAGAAAAGTCATTCGAAGTGTACCTAAGCATCCTCTTATTTTGATATTTCATGGGTTATTCTGCCGCACAACTGACATAAAGCGACCCAAGTGCCCTCATGATGCTAAAGGTCTAATCTTTGACATTACCCTCTCTAAAGTGAATTTCACGGATAACTAGATCAGTAGATCACACATGTCGAGGGATACGTGGGTTAACG
>NW_007450282.1:0-379 GCF_000475195.1 Diaphorina citri | reverse complement strand
TCCCGCCCGGGGCGAATTTTATCCTAAACAGATAATGTTCGTTCTCGGAAGGGCTGGCTGTCTCCTATCCTGTCTTCCTTCTCTTCGCTTTCGGGACGATAAGGATAAGACCTTTTAATAGGGAGTTGCAATCTGCAATCTGCAGTGTAGGTATCTTATTTACTACTGCAGTGTGGAGTGTGGGTCTGCAGTGTGTTTTACTTATAATACGGAGGCATTTCAAACTGTAAACTGTAGAGAGAGTCCATTGCCTCGTCAATCAATACGAAAGTTTTGGACACCTGTAATTTAAAAATTAAAGTCAAAACTCAACTTAAGTTCCCCCTTTTCGAAGCTGCGTGACTTTCGACCACACGAAATTCCATCGTTCCCCCGAAAA
>NW_007450281.1:0-379 GCF_000475195.1 Diaphorina citri | reverse complement strand
GTTCGTTTTGGTTTGGTTTTACTGTAAGGAGATTGTTTTTGTTATTGAGAGGGTTTTGAGGATTTGCAAACCATAGTGCTCTTCACACTTAAACCTATATTGTTTGTAGGTCAAAGTTTTAGAGTTAAAGAGCCTTTTGTCAGAATAAATAGTGGCAAAAGGCTCCTGATTCACCTATATGCAAAAGGGCAAAAGGCTATAAGTTATTTTCTTGCCTTTTTGCCCCCTCTGTTGCTTAGGCATTTTTCTTTTTCTTCGCCTTTTTTAATTTTAAAACTACTATCTAAATATATTTATCTATCTAGCAAGTTTATGATATCAGGAGATTTGACCACCAAAAGATCGTAAATTATGTACATATGTACCTTGTGCATATTAT
>NW_007450280.1:0-379 GCF_000475195.1 Diaphorina citri | reverse complement strand
ATTCAATAACGACCTAACTGGTGTCCAGTTTGGCAAAAAACCAATACCTCTATCTGTCCGGTTTAAATATAATGACTCTTTCCTAAATTCGGTTCTTCAAAACAAAATAGTCCCATACAATCTATGCTTGCCCCCTTGGTCCCAAGAATTACCTACCATTGATATATCCTTATTCAAACACAAAAAAACTGAAACCTCCCCTGTAGCCTACCGTGTCCATTTCAATGAGACTATACAGTCTAAATACCCGAACTATACTCCTTGTTTTACCGACGGATCCAAATCTCCTCAATCAACCAGCTGTGCCCTTAGTATAAATGGAAATGTCTCCTCTTATTCACTAAACCTACACAATTCAATCTTCACCGCGGAACTATTA
>NW_007450279.1:0-379 GCF_000475195.1 Diaphorina citri | reverse complement strand
TACAAAATCTCTTGAGAAACACCAAATTCGATAAAGGATTCAGATGAAGAAATGAAATTGAATTTAAGAGCGAAACAACCAATAAAAAATTATAGACGGACTGCCCAAAGTTTGGTTTGCCAAAACGACACAGCATACTTCTCAATCAACTTCGTTACGGTAAAATTGAGATAGAAAAGTACTGTGCTCAGAGGCAAATATTTCGAGTTTCGAGAAGTGAATTTTGAATAAAAGATGTATTTCTTGCTTACCTACTTCATAGTTTAGCAATAATTCCAAAGGTTTTTCTCCTGTACGTCACGAATTTTGCAAAGAAAGAAATACCAAATGCATTTTTATTTTATTATTATTATTATTATTATTATTATAATTATTATTA
>NW_007450278.1:0-379 GCF_000475195.1 Diaphorina citri | reverse complement strand
ATAGTTATCGATAGTTTTTTTGAAAACTATCGATAACTATCGATGGCGCCGACTATCGATAGTTCTCCTCCTCTACTACAATCTACATTCTACACTACCTACAGATTTAACTGGAAGTAACAAGTGAGTGCTGACGTTTAAGAGATTTTCCTAATTTTAGTTGAGCTATTTTAGAATCTCAACCACACTTATTTGGACGGGGAGAGTCAAATAGGAGCTCTTCACCTATGATGGTCAGTAATGCCATGGAAATAACATTGACAAAACGTCAATTTAAAACGACAAGATAAATCAAAATAAAGTCTTGCTGACGTGTCACCGATCTGCACCTTAGAATCACGTTTCATGTCAGGATACTCCCGGACTTCACGGCGGAAAC
>NW_007450277.1:0-379 GCF_000475195.1 Diaphorina citri | reverse complement strand
GAGGAGAAGAAGAAGAAGAAGAAGAAGAAGAAGAAGAAGAAGAAGAAGAAGAAGAAGAAGGAGGAGGAGGAGGAGGAGTAGAAGGAGGAGAAGAAAAGTAAGCAAAATTCTCCCTCCCATATTCAGCGTAACAACTAGCGCAATCTAGAGGAAAACGGCAGAAGTTGAATGAAAAGTTTCGTATTTTTCTCGTAGTTTTCTTTCCCCTTGGGTTTTCCATTCTGTGTCGCCATCTAACGGTCTATTTGTCAACTGTGGTGAAACTTCGAGTTTTCTGGAGAACACGAATAGCTAACCTTTTCCTAATATTGCAGGGGAAAATTGGCCGAACGAAGCAAAACTTTTTTTTTCTACATACCTAGGTATATTTACTATTTTT
>NW_007450276.1:0-379 GCF_000475195.1 Diaphorina citri | reverse complement strand
CTCCTCCTCCTCATCCTTCTTCCTTAATTCCTTCTTCTTCTCCTTTTACAGTCCTTCCTCTTCTTTAATTCCTCCTTCTCCTTTTTCTTCTTCAGTTCTTCTTCCTTTTTTCTTCTTGTTCTTTTTCTCCTCCTTCTTCTCCTCTTTCCTCTTCTTCTTCTTTAATTCCTTCTTCAGCTTCTTTATTATCTTCTCCTCTACCTTCAATTTTTTTTCTTTCCCTTATTTTTCTCCTCTTTTCCCTTCATTGCATTTTCTCCTCCTTTTCCTTCCCAACTATTTATTTCATATCTTCTTTTGTTACCATTTTTCTTCTCCTACTTTTTCTTCCAAGTCTTTTTTTCCTCCTCCTCTCCCTCCTCCTCCTGCTTCTGTTCTC
>NW_007450275.1:0-379 GCF_000475195.1 Diaphorina citri | reverse complement strand
TACCGGTGTACCCGGGCTTTCAAGCTGATTAGTCATTGAATTTAGTTATTGATAGATTGATACAAGATGATTCTGGTAGGTGACCTATCCAGATACACTGAAGATTGTCTAGATTACCTGGCATTTCATAGGAGACGACGAAAATCTCTCCCCAATCCAACCTCCCAAAACCTCGTCTCATTTTTCGTCTGGATGGGCTTCTAGTAGCTCATAGGTAGCACGTTGGACTCGTAATCCGAGGAACGAAGCGTTCGAATCCCAGTAGTGACATAAAAATTTAATAGCGTCATTTAGAGAAGGACATTTGTTAAATAAAAGCTTTTCTTAAGCCATTTAACTCTCTATTACTCACAAGTATAGGGAACCTATACAAGGTAAT
>NW_007450274.1:0-379 GCF_000475195.1 Diaphorina citri | reverse complement strand
GGTAGAGATTTGTTTTCACCTTCAAGTTGGTATTCTATGGGCTGTGTTAGGAGAAGACATGTTAGACAGCCCTCAGCTGGAACAAAGAATAGCAATACAATGTTGAATTTCTTGAATTATGTACCTATCTAGGTACCCAATTTGATTACTTTCTAGTTAATAAATTGTCAGGAAATAAGGAAATAACACGTGGGACGGGGGTACAGTTAGCCCAGTGGTAACGCACTTGCTTGTCATATTGAAGGTCCCATCTAAATAAGAAGTATTTTGTCTCTTCTTGCCTATCTGATGGGAGACATACTTGGAAATGGACACGCTACCAACTTGTATGGAAATTATGAAACATGATCTCTAAATACAACCTATAACACACTTACAG
>NW_007450273.1:0-379 GCF_000475195.1 Diaphorina citri | reverse complement strand
ATCCAGCCCAATCAGCTTAAGTAGTGCTCCTGCCTTCTAAGCGCCAGGTCGCGTGCTCGATTCTCGCCCGGGGTGAACCTTATCTTCAACAGATAAGGTTCGTCCCCGATTTCGGGAAGGTCTTCCCTTCCCTGTTACAGTTCGCTCTCTATCAAACCCATTTAATGGGGGAAAAAGTCAATGACGGAAAGAATTTCTGGGACACCCTGTCCTGTAGATACATAATTTCTCTTTCTCTGTGTGTGTGATAATTTGAAAATTTTATCCCCATTTGCATAAAGGAACCATTTGTATTTTCGTATCGGAGGTAGAGAGACATTAATACCAGTTCGCCAGCCTAGTTAGCTTAGTTGGTAGTGCATCTGCCTTGTAAGCGCTA
>NW_007450272.1:0-379 GCF_000475195.1 Diaphorina citri | reverse complement strand
TTATTATTATTTTTATTATTTTTTTTTTCTCCAAAAATGTCTAGTTTGATTTATGGAACTGTAAAAAAAATCGAGGTTTCATCGTCCCTCAAACCGGAGAAAAAGGAGGACAAGATAGGGAAAAGCCAGCAATTTAAAGAACAAACTTTTCCGTTTGGAATAAAGTTCGCCCCCGGGCCCCTTCCAAGCTAACTAGGCTGACCTAAGATTAGTCTCACACGTACACGTACAACTGTGGTTAAATTCTGTCCGGATTAAACCGGATTCTCTTTTCGCACCTATCGGAATGAACCGCAAACGAACCCATAACGAAACTAACCGAATGAAAACGTATACGTGTAAAAGGAGCCTAAAAGTGTTTTTTTTTTTTTTTTTTTTT
>NW_007450271.1:0-379 GCF_000475195.1 Diaphorina citri | reverse complement strand
TTTCGATCTCGCCGGGCTCTGGGCCTTTGAGTTTGGAGCGTTTTCAGCTTCTTGAATCAAGTAAAGGCAGTAATGCAGTATACTAGTGGTAATAGCCTTTATTTGTACATTAAACGAAAATAATACATGCCATTGGATTTTAAACAATAAATGAGCTAAATTCCGTAGGAATCAGCTATTAATTTTTCGACAAAGTCAGAACTTTGGGTCGGGGTTGTGTGTGTCCCTTTCTTTTCATTGTGAACGCTTTACCCTTTACTGTATTTTATGCGATCTTCCCGGGGGTCTTGAAGTCCTTTACGGCCCTCAGTTTGGGAATCACTGTTCTATTCTCCATTTTATTTCCAGGTCTGACTGTAATGGAGCTGAACGCCCCCGC
>NW_007450270.1:0-379 GCF_000475195.1 Diaphorina citri | reverse complement strand
GTATTTTATTTCTTAGATAAGTAATTCGAGTGGGTTGCCCATCCTTTGTAAGGGAGGATGGGGTATGTAACGATCGATAAAATAATATTAAAAGTACCAGATGCACCTACTATTAGGTCCGTGCCGAATACTTATGGACTTCAGCATTTCTTTCTAAATGTTAAATTTACATATATTATTTGTTTGTTGTTGTTTTCAAATGTCGGGAACTTGGCCATTAGGTCATTCTTCCGAATTTATATTTTGTCCGTAATTTTATTGCTGAAAAGCTGAAACTGCTGAAACTTTCACAGTTAAAACTTACAAAGCCAGCCTAGTTAGCTTAGTTGGTAGTGCGTCTGCCTTGTAAGCGCTAGGCCGCGGGTTCGATTCCCGCCCG
>NW_007450269.1:0-379 GCF_000475195.1 Diaphorina citri | reverse complement strand
TCTTAAGAGTTTTCTCTTAAGAAAGTACTCAAGTGTCATTAACTCGTACTCTTTCCATTTCATCTGTGGTATTCTAATAAAAATTACTAATTTCATTGCCGTTTTCATTCTGTAGCAATTCAAAAAATTCTACAATTGTGGTCTGTGTTGTAGTGTGCCTATCATCAGATCGGCGAGGAGAGACAATACTTCTCATTTAGGTGCTATGGAACATAAAAGGTAATTAAGTATTATGTATTCTTGTGTTTTGGTATTATGTAATAGGAAAATGGTAAAATTAGGTATTATGTAACAGTACCTCGAAATTCTAGTTTTCTAAGTGGTGGGATTCTGGGGATAAAGCGATCTTTGTTTATTTACGAAACAATCTCTTTCCCTC